>NW_015113549.1:297442-298795 GCF_001443285.1 Poecilia latipinna | reverse complement strand
ACCAACAGTTTTTGACCGTCGTATCCAAAAACATTGCATTACCGTAGAAATTACATGGAACTACCGTAAGTCGAAACTGCAAAGAAAGTCAGTAAATTTACGGTAAGAAATGGTAAAATACCAGCAGTTACTGACCGTAATATTCACAGCATTATACTGCCGTAGAAAATACATGGCATTATCATAACTGAATAAATATATATCCTAAGTAATTTTGACAGTCACGAATGTAGAAAATACAGAAATATAGTGTAAAAATATAAGTAATTGTAAAGTTCATAAAAAAAATTGTAATATTGCCAGCAGTTAATTACCCTAAACTTAACAGTAGTAATCAGCCAAAATTACAAATTTAGCTGATATTTAGATCTACAATGTAAAAGCGTAAACAAGACTGCAAAAGAATTTTTTACAAAGAACAGAATACTGGTGTGATATTTTGGTTTCTTTTTTAATAATGCATTTAATACAATGTTTTTCAACCTCTTTTGAGCCAAGGTACACTTTTTTAATTGAAAAAATCTCGAGGCACACCACCAACCAAAATTGTAAACAAAGATACTCTGTAGTCGCCTATATTATATATAGTCATTCTTAAAGTGTCTTGAATAGGAATCAAATAAACACAAAAATGTATTTTTATCACATTTTGCATTTCTTATTTCAAATTGCACGTAACATGTCCACTTCAAAAATACACCTGAACAGGGCCACAACACTGTGGTGTTAAATTTAAAGAAGTTGTAGAAAACTTCAGTGTTTTACAAACTAACCCACAAGCATTATTTTAGCCAGAATACAGAAAATAATTCTTATTCTGAAAGAAGCAATAATATTTGGGAAAGATTTCACTTCATGTACAAAATATCTGTATATTTTACCCATCTAGTGTGAAACTTGTGTATATTTGGATAAAACAGCTGATTTCCTGGCAGAAATTGAAGAAAGACAAAGCACTTCCTCAACAGCTCTCAGTCTCTCTCTGGTTTAGTTTTTATAATAGCCAGGCTTGAGAAGCTCACTTCACACAGACATGTGGGAAATGGACCCATGTTCTTTCCAACTACTGCTGAGCTTCACTGTCTTTTCCATCACTGTCGTCACAGCTAGATACGATGCTCTCACCGCTACCTGTAACATTCATGCATCACTAATTCTCTCGTTTCAATGTAAAATGCTCTGTACCTACTGCCATCTAGTGGTAAGAAAATTACATGATGACGCCGCTAGCCACTACAACAACAGACACTCGAAGATGGCATTATTTGCAGATAATTAATTACTTTTCAAAAAATCTTTTTAAACCAATTACCGTATTTTGCAGACTATAGAGCTCACCATACTAACACCTTC
>NW_015113549.1:286868-292338 GCF_001443285.1 Poecilia latipinna | reverse complement strand
TTTTAAGACTTTTCCTAGATTGGCCCAGACAATAGAAAAAGTTCAGTGTTGCTTTTATTCTCATTTCCATGTAAGCTGTACAAAAAAAGGTACAAAGATGGTCTTCAGGTCAAAATGACCCGTGAGGCAAATGGAGTTGAAATCAAGGTCACAGAGTTATTTACAAACCACAGAATGTTACAAAGTTTTAGTTGTGTCTCAGATCAATCAGTAGCAGAAGTAAACAAGGCAAACCAGGTGGTGTTCTCGCAGACTTCAGAAGACCACCTGTTATTTCAAGAGGTTATAAAGGTGCTGCATAACAGGACCCTGTATTGTGTCTGTGCTGAAGCCATGAGTGTGCGCTATAACACTGAAGAGGCTTTAGAGGTGATTTTCTCACATCCAGCAAGACAAGTCTGATTCAGAAGAGGAAGTGGAGGATGTATCCGAAGAAGAAGATGGAGAGAAATACAACCCAGAGCATGATGAATCATCTTCAGAAGAAGAAAACCCTGAAGCTGAAAGTGAGACTTTTCTTTCAAAAAATGGCAAAATAACATGGTCCTCAGCGGCATATGACCAACACGGCAGGCATGCAGAACAAAACATTGTAAAGATGACCCCAGGACCCACAAGGTATGCCGTTTCTAATGCCCATGATATTGTTTCTACATTCTACCTGTTTATCACACCAGCAATAGAAAAAATAATGCTGGATATGACAAATCTGGAGGATTTTCACAAATATGGAGACAGCTGGAAAAAGATGGATGAGACTGACCTGCAGGCCTACTTAGGGCTGCTAACCTTAGCAGGTGTATACAGGTCCCGAGGTGAGGATGCAGCTAGCTGTGGCAGAGGGACTGAGGGGTCACAAGGTGACATGTGACAATTTCTTCACCTCATATGAACTCGGACAGCAGCTCCTGAAGAGGAAGATCACCATGGTTGGTACAGTTCGAAAGAACAAGCCTGAGCTCCCACCTGCACTGCTTGGGTCAAAGGAGAGAGAGGTCTTCTCCTCAAAGTTTGCCTTCACACCCACCACCACTCTAGTTTCCTACCTCCCAAAGAAAGCACTGAGTACACAGACGGCGACATTAGTGATTGTGAGGACAGGAAGCCAATCATCATCCTGGAATTCAACCGAAACAAAGGAGGTGTGGACAACCTAGATAAGGTGATTGGAACATATAGCTGCAGAAGAATGACTGCCCGCTGGCCCCTGGCCATCTTCCACAACATCATTGATGTGTCCTCCTACAATGCCTTTGTGATTTGGAGAGAGATCAACCCGACCTGGATGTCTCATAAGCACAAGAGGAGGGTGTTCCTGGAGCAGCTAGGAACGGCACTTGTAAGTCCACTCATTGAAAGAACGAAGCATGTCCCCCGCACAGAAGCCTCAGCAGCAGTTGTGAAAGCTATTCAGAGTGCAGCAGCTCCTGATCAACCTGAGGATCCATCTACCACAGCCACTTCCCCAGCTAGGACAAGTAAGAGGAAGAGATGTCAGTTCTGCCCTCAAAAGAAGGACTGTAAAATACATACTGTGTGCTGCAGGTGTAAGAAATATATCTGCAAAGGCTGTGCACTTGCATACTGCCCTACATGTGCTAATTAGTTGAATGGGTTATGTTATTTTTCATATTTTTGTATTGTACATTCTCTTAAATTGTTCACTGGAGAAAAGTAAAAGAAACGGAGTCATTGGGATGAATAAAAATAAATAAATTCAAAACTCCTCTTTGCACATTTTTGTCTTTTCTTATGATATAGAAATCCAAGTGGAGAGGGAAAACTCAAGTATTCACACATTTTGTGGTGAATGATAATATGCAAGATGAAATTTGGTGTTTAAAATTCAATTAAGCTGCTTAGATTGGGGATTTAGTGGAGACGGGTCATTTTGTATAGAGAAAATGAGGACAACAGGAGGTTAATCTCATAGTATCTTCCCCTGTGTTTAAATACTTTTTTGACAGTTATCAGTAAAAGGTCAATATCAGCCAAGATAAGATGTAATATAAAAGTGTGTTTTTATTCAGACTGAAACAACTATCATCACCTAGTAGCTTAGCTTTGACTTTGTAACGGTGGACTTATAACATCCCATCATTCATTCCTAATTATTCATAAGTGGATATGCTTGGTCTCTTGGACAATGCATGTACAACAAATGCAACACTTTTCATGTTCTTTTTGAAATCCCTTGTAAACTGTGATTTCATTTCCACCTCATTTCTGCTCTACTTTGCTAGTAATAAAATTCCCAATAAAATATACTAAAGTTTGTTTCTTTACATAAATTCTTTCTCAAGGCACTGCTAGTCAAGAATGTGATGTTTTTGATGGGATCTGTTGGACCACAAGATGGCACTGACGTCAAGTAATATGCCACAGGAAATGTAATACTTTTAAGTGGGAACATCAACTTGTGTAACTGTCTCCAGCTTCTCAGATCAGGTTTTAAATCACGATACAGCTGCAAATAACAATAACTTTCTTTAAGTGTTGTTTAACCTTCTGTAGGTTTTTGTCTTTGACTACGCTCCTCATGTATGAGAGTGTACAAATTCTCCATAAGCTCTTGGAGGGACTTTAACTGTATAGCCAGCAGCTTTCATTGCTCTCCTGTAATAATTGGCAACTGACACAAAGAGAGTGATCCAGACAATAGTGGATGACACATTTATTTACATTAACATGTCACAGAATATTATTTGAAAAAAAAATGAAAAAAAAAACAGAAGATAAAAATAGCCCTCTGGGGTGGTAAAAGTGCATCAGCTCCTTTCTGCATGGTGTATAAGTGAGTAGAGGGTAAAATAACTTGGCATGTCCTCTATTTTTTGCTTGTGATGCAGATGCGCTGGTATGACTTGTGGTTTGCATGTGAAAAAGACAAAGTCAAGGCCTATACCTATGCATGTACAACAAACAGACACAGTAAGTCATGCAGTCATGAGTTTGTTTCCCTTTCCTTGTCCTTCAGCTGGCTGCCAAAAATGTTTTCCAAGTGAAATCTAAATTGACATTTTGCAACACTGGATCAGCAGATAATGTGGACTCGTACATGGCAAATAACAGCAGAAGGGAGGAGGGGCTTGTTTTGCAAAAAAGAAGAAAAAGAAAGAAAAAAGGTCACAGTTGGAGGAAGACATGTATTGCCCCCTGTGCCACAGAGCACAGAATGGCATTAACCTAATGAGTCTTTACATAGTAATTAAAGCCTCCCCACTCAATGATACGCCACGCTCTGCTGCACAGACTGAGAATTAATTAGCAGTACCAATCAATGATATTATCTGTGGATGTTAGTTGGTTAAAAAACTCAGGCAGGCAGTGGCATTTAGCTGTGATTAATGAATTAGCCTTCCCTACAGCCTTGGCTGCAATCTTGAAAAATCTATTCCATTTCAAAGTGACCTCCGGTTGGAACACCCATACGATAAGCATCCAAATGCAACAAAACTCACACATGACCATACATGATCTTCAAAAGGGAACAGCAAACAGCGGCGCAGATTATGCAGAAGTTGATGTCAGAAGACATCCTGTCTGAGGTTCCTTACATTCTTAGATGAGATTATCTTCAGGGTTGTGCGATCAACTGGTGTCAACACACAAAGCTGCAGAACAGCAAACACTGCGCTGGTTAAAGTGATGATTTTATTTTTGATCAGTGATTCAATGGCTTAGACTGTACAGGAATTTCCAAGTAGAATACATTTTTCTCACAAAGTGTACTCAGCTTAAAGATTGTTTCCCCCCATCCCCGAAGTATTCACCAACTACCACTCCAAGAAAACATTTATTTATTTAACAGGGGCATGTATTCAAATCATGTGATTTGCAAACACCAAAAATATATATAGCAAAAAAGTAAATATGTTTTCTTTATTTCTTATGAAAATGCTATATGCGTATTTCAAATATGACTAAAAAAAATTTGACTTGGACATCTAATGCCTTGAAATTGGTCCTCTCTTTAAAATATTCCAGTTCTTATGCAACTCCGAATTCAGGAAGTCATCACAAAAGCACCTCTCTATTAATCCCTTAGCAACGTTGTTATAATTTGAGTAACGTAAGGGACTTTTTGCATCTCATCTGATTGAAAAAACATCTTCAAATTTGGCTCTTGGAAAAATGTAGATGTTTTATGTATTTCTAATTCCGTAGTGTTATTTTATGTTTTTATTCACTGTACTTATCTTTGTGCTGTGGCAGATACAATATATATATATATATATATATATATATATATATATATATATATATTTCACTCCAGAATGTATGCTCTCATTGTGAAAGGTGAAGAAGAGACCAACATTTGTCTTCCATTCTATTTTTGGTTGGAAGACATTGAGAATAAAGCAAGACTCAAATGACTCTTCTTCTTCTGCTGACTTTCACAGTGGTGACCCCGAACATCTGCGAACGTCTGAACATGTTTTTGAATGAGAACTCACCAGATGCTACCGCCGCTTCTATGCCAGCTGTGGTTTCAGACCCAGTTTCTTGCCAGAAATTGCAAGTCGTCCAAGCTGATGGAGAAGATGTTGGTGTTATTTGGCTCAAGAGATGTTTTCTTCCTTTTTATGCACCTCTTTCTGTGCCAGTTTTCTCCACTTGTTTGTTGGCCAGCTCCCCGCTGACTGGACAAAGGATTGTCGCTCCCTGGCTGAAGAAGCGAACTGGATTTTGTTGGCTTCCAGAGGCTACAGTGTAAATGCACTTTTACTAGGTGTGACTCAAGGAGAGTCGTAGCCTGTTGATGCCATGGCTGCTGTGACGGAGGGACAGAATGACAACATTCTCTGAACAGTTCTAAATGGGGAATCTAGATTTTTGCCCCGCTGGTACCACATCACTGCCTTCCACAGGTGTTTGTGGCAAAAGACCTGATGTCTGCCGAGTATGTGTTTATCCGCCATGACTCACACCATTCAGCCTCCTTAAAGTGGTCCATTCCGTGTTTTGGAGAGTGGACCTAAGTATTTTTTGGTGTAGTTGGGGGGTAATCAGAAGAGTATTTCAGTGGACCATTTGAAGCCAGCTCATGTGTTACCAGGGGACCAGTTGAGTTGGCTCAGCCACCTCACCGTGGTCATCCCCAGTTTCTTTACCTACTCTTCCCGGGTTCTTCCCTCACATCTGGTTTGTCCCCCTCAGGTGGACAGTTCAGTAGCAGTTGATCCAGAGACTCTCACTGCCAGATGTACTCAACAAGTTCTAAGCTCGCTTTGAGGATCCTAACATCTCCCTCAGCACCAGACTACTACCACCAACTGGTGACAATCCTCTCTGTGTGATGTAGTTGACTGTAGCTGCAGGCAGACCCTGCTTTAAATACACTTTGAAACCACGACAACGCATGTATATCTATATAGTTATCATTGAAAACAATTTAATGACTTATTTTCATCAGAACTTGCTGTGTATGGTGACTGGGACTTCTTAATGCGCATGCGCAGGCATGGTA
>NW_015113549.1:281309-282421 GCF_001443285.1 Poecilia latipinna | reverse complement strand
TCTCGAGACCGGTCTCGAGACCAAGACCGATCTCGAGTACTACAACACTGCTTAAGACCACAGGAGAATTAAATATTTCCTTGAACTTTATGAGTATTTTTAGGGAAAAAAGGGTTCTTTTGAGGAACTTACCGGGACTTTCTTACATCCTGTAATGTATGTTAATTTACTGAAACTTAGGCAAAACTTGTGAAAGTTCTAGGTTACTTTCTGAATCTTACCGGTACTTTCATAAGAGGTTCCTTTCAAAGTGATTTTGTACAATTTATGAAGAAACTTTCCTAGAACTTCAAGGATACTTCTCAGATCTTTAATATTGTGGTGTGTTTTATCGTGTTCTGCACCGATGCCATAATGAAAAGAATCATGCACTGATAAACTGGGTATTACAAATGCCTGCCATGTTTCATTATCATCCTGCTGTAATACTTTCAGCAACTTCTCCACAAAATATTAAAATGAACTTCTGTTCAAACGACAAAACAAAAAAGTATTTATATGTTAGAAATAGAAATGCAAGACTTCATTCAAGTAGGCTATTTTTTTATCTTTAAGACTTGATTAAGAGAAACAAATGAGCTGTGAAGTTTTTCTACACAAAATACTTAATTTGTCATCCTAATAAGTGTTGTTTCAATTTCTCTACTCAATTTGCAGTATTTAACCAGATCTACTTTATGATCAATGCATGAGAGACATTTCTGATTAAATCAAGACACAGGCAATGATTCAGGCATTTCCTCCACACTTGCTTATTTATTTATTTTAACTTGTTTATTAAATTGTTAAGATTTCACTAAAGATTCTTGTGCCTATAATTAGTGCAGGAACTGAGTGGGCAGCCTGTGTGTTACAGAGCATATGTCACAGTGTGTTAGTGTCCACCTTAAAATGTTTCATTATCATGAAACATTTTAAGGTTTCATAATAATGAAACCTTAAAAGTCACTTATTATCCCCTACCCTCACTCCTTTTAGTGAGCGGCGAGCTGAGCCTCACCTGGGATTGTGCAACCTCTGGCTAACTGCACTGGCTGCCATTCTATGAGAGCATGCTCCTCCTGTCTGTATGCCAGCAATAAAATGGCTAAAAAACATTTAATATATGGACT
>NW_015113549.1:257098-276272 GCF_001443285.1 Poecilia latipinna | reverse complement strand
TTATATATATATATATATATATATATATATATATATATATATATATATGAAACAGCTGACAAATGCTTTTGACAAATGAGAGAAGTGATGGTGCATCCCTATTGACTTTGACAGAGAGCTTTTTGTCCTGACGCTGGGATCCAGGAGTCCTTGGAGAGTTTTGTTTAACCACATCTGCTCTCGCTTTTTATTGGGATTCATTATTGCAAACTCTTTTGTAATTAGAAAGACTGTGCTTCATGTCAAATCAAAAACATGACTGCTGGCTAATTGTAACCTTTTGAGCCACTTGCGTTACTCTGCATAAATGGGAGTATACAATAGAGAAATCTGATTAATGATGCTCATCTCTCCATCCTTGGCTGTCCATATGTAAACAGGGGACTCAACTGGTTGGTTGTAGTGTAAATTAGTCACCACAGTCAGGTCCTGTTTTTTCTCCATCTTTTCTTCCTCTCTGTCTCTTTGTTTGTCTTGTCAACAGGACAGATACAAACCAGGCTGTCAACAAGCCTCCTAGAAAGGTTAAGATAAAATATAGCAGTCTGCTTATACATACATCAGAGAAATTTCCATTACTGTTTTTCTTATCTTTTTGTGCTTGTTTCTTCATCATTCATGCCGACTGTCACTCTGAATGTTTATCATTCTCGCAGAAGACTGCCAAGTATATAAAATACTGTAAAATGGATGATTTATATAGCACTTCTGACAGTTTATCATACAAATTAATTACTTCTCTATCAAAGTCTTTATAATGGTTATAAATGGCATAATGAAAAGCATTGTTGTCATGATATGCTATAGGCGGAGTAAGAGTTTTTTGAAGAAATGCTTAATTTCAAGGTGGTAAATTGCAAAGTCAAAATTTCTTTGAAGTCATGTTTGATACAGACAATGTTCTCCAAACTGAAGTTAACATAATTATTTGATTGTGCTATAAAATGTCATTATGTGCCTGGAAAATACATAAAACTGCCCCTTAAAACATTTGATTTCCTAGGCTGTTGAGGTAGCTAAAATTGGCAGATTGATCGCTGCTGTCTTCCTGTCTGTGTTTTAATGGTTTGCATTCACATCTTTATAAGTTTCAATTTAATATGAATATATGGGATTTTTGCCCAGACCCGGTTCGAATGTTTCTAATGTCCTGTTCACACTGTGCATGCTTGTACAGTACCTTACAACCTCTTGTGCACTTTGACTGCCCTGGTGTATCTTTGTGTAACATGCCTCTTACGTATTGCTTAATGTAGTAGATATCTTTATTATGTGATCCTCTGCAGAGTTCAGGTTCTTTTTACTGCTCGAAACTAGTGAAGCAAGATTATTGCTCAATGTGTCCATTGATCCCATCTGTTCATGCTTATGAAAAGATAAGCATGATTCCATGATTTCTAGTTTTCTTCTTCTTCATTGGCTTTCTGCTGCCTCATCATTGGTGACTGTAATCCAGTTGTACTCTTGTACAGGGCCAGCCCAAGCCTCCATGGGGCCTGTTCGTTATTCTGCAATAGCCAGCCACGCCTTAACCTCACCACCGACTGACTGTACCTAGAGAGATCTCACACTCCCAGGCCAGTTTTCTCGACACCCCCTCCGTGAGATCGAACGGTGCGTCGCAGGAAGCGCAAAGTTCAGTTATATAACTCTAATACTTCATCACAATGGATAGTCAGAATGTCCCTTTCATAGCAAGTGACAGGAGAAGATGACGGCGTCCATGCATCCACGATTTTGTATTCCGTCAGATTCGGTGGTGGGGAAATCCAAGTGTCTGCATCCTGCACATCTTCTATCGTGGAGCTACACGGCTCAAGGAGGTCGCCGTGCTCCAGCTGTGGCGGTGGAGGCGGCGCGGATCCATCCATCTCCAAATCCAGCTGTGTGGATGCTAGAAAAGTACAGCACGCCTCCAACTCCTCAAGCAGATCCTGGAACTCCTGAGCAAACGAAGGGGACTGCATCTGACAAATGCAGGTGATGTCGGAGCTTGTTTGACTGCTCTGATCCACGCGTGAAGGGAGAGGTATATCCTCAGTCTGGCAGGTTTGATGAGATGAACTGAATAACTCAGCTTGGGTACCCTGATCGTGAGTTGCAATGCTGGTCTGACATCCGATATCAACGAACATGTCTGGAGATGCCGGGCAAACTGGTGGAATGGGATCACCCACCGCTACCACTCTGCCGTCCATAAGGTGCAGAGTGAGAAGGCATTGACGGGTGATCTGATTCTCCCAAAGCTTCTGAACAATGGGTAGCACCCGGCCACTCTCCAAAGGCGAAGTCTGAAGTGCGTCATCGGCCTGGCCCAACGCAGAGGTCCACACGACTTTGTGGTCCCGCTCCAGGGATCTAGACGTAGAAGCCGCAATGTAAGGCAGGTCCTCACGTCCATGAAGGCAGAGGATGGCCGTTACATTTTCAAGGTGTACGCAGTCGTGACACCAGCGGGTAGACGATGCAACCCATATGAACCCAGAGGATTCTGCGGTTGTTCCACATCCCACGCAGCAGATCGGTGCCTGGAGAGAAACAGCAACCTAGGTAACTTCATGATTAGTAGTTATCGATTAATTTTACTCATAATGGGGAAAAGGGGTGAAAAGCGAAAGCAAGAGCATAAAAAGGGAGCTGATTTAAACTTGTGTGCCTCTTTGAGCTGCGAGCCATGGGGAATTTATCACAGGGGAAACATTTTCGGATACTTGCGAATCCCGATTCTGCACATAAGATGAATCATGAAATATCGCCGCATGGGTCATTAGCCACACTATGATGGGCAGTGTGGACATCTTCCTCATCCAATAGAGGGTCACTAAAACTCCCCACCCTGTCACCCAGAGGGCTAAGATCGCCCATCTTCGGAGCCAACGACGTTTGCCTTGACCTCTGATGGAGAAGGCCTGGTAAGCCAGGTAGATGAGAATAGATGTCGCCAGAAGACCCTCAACGATGGCGGTGAGTATTTTCAGTGGTGCAGCACGGTTGGCGTGGGTTCCTCCACAGACCAGCTCCATTATTAAGGCCGTCGTGTCGATGGTAAGCCAAAGACAGGCCACAGCTCCTCTGCGCCAGTTGATGCGGGTCCGTCCCATCAGATAACAGGCAAAAAGGGAGGGGGCATGGCCCCATCTTCGCAGAAGAAGGGGTCGTAGAAGGAGCTTTGCATACCCCTGGAGCGCGACAAACACTCTTAAGGGTTGCCCAGTGGTCCAAGACCCGGTGTGGCAGTAGACTACCCAGGCTAGGATGAACCCGACCTGTTCAAGGGTACTCACTTGAATTGGCTCAAAGGTCGGATTGGTAGAAGAGAAGTTGGTCGTAGAGTTGGATGACATGATGTTCCCTTGGTTGATTCTTGGTTTGGATCCTTTCTTGACAGCAGCTCTGACGAATGATGACTGGCTCGTCGGCACACAGCAGCTCTCCTTTATGCAGAGTCAGGCTCCTCCTTTGGGGGGAGGAGCTTGCGATCCCTCCCCTTGCAACGACAAAGTGCCTTTAGCCACACCTCCAAAACAATTTTTCCTAGAACGATGGCAATGACTACGCCCAGGATGCCCAACAAATATGGCCACAGCATGCTCAGAGCATTAAGCAACCAATGCTCGATAATAGTGAGGCCTCCACCGACCACATTAGTGACCTCTTCCACTACGTCTGAGATGGAGGTTACCAGGGTAGATCCCAATGTCTCATACCAGCGACAGTCATGTTGATGTTTCCCTTCCCCACATTTCTGCCACACTTCTTTAGAGACATTGCAGGTGAGGTTGGAATAGAGAAGGTTAGATCCCACCCAGTCAAATCCAGGGTCCACTTCTCCATCACACAGACTCTTCCGGAACGCATGGCCCTCTGCGAGGGCTATGAGGGTATCGGGGATGAAAGGAACAGGGAGGTCTAGGATACTTTTGCGTCTTTGGAGATGATACCCCAAAATTGCATCAGTGCAGGTTTTACCGCTCACAAGCGCCCTCCGCCATTGTCCTTGAATCTTCCTCCAAACCACTTCGGAAGCATGTGTATTGTACTCATCCGCATAGTGTTCTGTGCAGTGGTCTTCCCAACCTCGGAGAGTCTGACAGGGCTTCCGGGCTAGCCCAATGATGCACTCGGTGTTGTTACGAGTGCACACCATGCGCCAAGGCCTCGGGACGACATAGTTATCAGGTCTCCAAAAAATCCCTGGCCAAATCATACGGTCTTTAGAGTAAACAGTGGCAATGTGCTGGTATTTAATCCAGTAGTTGTTGGACTCGTTGAGGCATGGTATAACCCAAGCTTGTAGTTCTTCCTGTTGGAGCCCCCACCATTCCCAGTCCCAAGCTCGATAGTAATCCTCATACCAAGCTCGGAGGACCATCTTCGCCGTAGGGAAGGTTTCAGGATCGGGACAGTGATATTTCCAGGTGGAGTAAAAGGTGTTACTGGTTTGCCAGAGGTCACATCTCGGAGAGGACATAGTCTTCACCCAATCGGTGTCGTTAAGACTATCAAAAATCCGTCTGGCCACACACTTGTCAATTTTTGCAAAGTGGTCTTTGGGAGCTGTTAGCAGATCATCTGGTGTTGGCAGTGGCTGCGTCCGCATATCGGCAACGTATGGTCCCTTCAACCCAGCAGGAGAGCGAACAGCCCCCTCTGGGAAATCTCCCCTAAAGTACATTTGGTCTTTAGCTATGCTAGTCCAGGGGAATGAGTCATTCAGCCAGGTCTCAATTTCAGTACGCACTGCACTCGCACGAACCCATGAAAGCGACCAGTACTCCTTCAGAGCCAAAGCTATATGGTTTTGGTCTAAGCATCTGAAGTATTTGTTCCAGAGGCATGAACTTAAAAGGCTGAACTTGGTTCTATAGCATTCTTGCTGGTCGAGCTGGTGTACGAACCTTGTGGGGCCCAGATTTATCAAGAACGCCGTGATGTTTTCCCAGACCAACGGCCCGGGCCGCTCTGTGGGCCGTGTCCGAACGCCGGTGCTGGTATTCCTCTTTTTGAACAGCGTCGAGGTGTCAACTACTTCTTCTTCACAATTTAAATGATAATCTCCCCAAAATTCCCCTTTTGGGAGCCATGTTTTACATCCTGAGGATCTATGTGGGGCTGAGTAGATTACCTCATCGTCCCAGTATCCCTGAAGTGGCAACAGCATCAGGGGTCGACAGGCCATGTTACAGTGCCATTCGGGCATGCCTCGGTCCGGGTGGATCCAGTTGCATCTGACGGTCCGACGTTCTTTCTGATGCAGAATTTTTATCCAGCAAATTACTCCATCACTGAGAAACTCGTGGTTGTAAATTTCCCAGGTACGGTTCAGAAGGTTATCGATGGTGGAATCATTCAATTCATAGGCTCGGCTTTCCACATACTTTTTCCCATTGTCTTTGGCAAACTTCTGGGTTTGGTTCTGAATGTAGCATATCTGGAGCGTCCATAGGTGACCCTTGAATGCGTAAGATGCCAGGGCCCAACTCCGACGAAGTATAGGATTGCGATAAGGATAGATGCAGCAAATAGTAAAGCTAGTAGCGTAAGCAAAGTTTTTATGTACAGTGGGGTATCCGTTCTCGTGGTCTTTTTCCGTAGCAGGGGTCCGTCAGGGGTTTCCGAGTTATCTTTTTCCTGTAATCCTCGAGGTTGTCCCCTTTCTTGTAAGCGTCGATTGGGACCAAGACCACTACACCGTAGTTCAGGTTGTAGCCATTTATCATGACCACTTCCCCCTTGGTTGCAGCGCTGCCTGTAGTTCTCAGAAGGCGTTGGTCTCGTTAGTAGTCTTCCCCCGCTCGGTGTTTGAGGTCCGTTCTGAACTGTTGGTTGTGGATCTTGTACTTATCGTTGGTGAACGCGATCAGTCCGTCACCTTCGATGTCCCACTGCTCTCCGATGTAGCGATGTACTTGGAGCCCAGTCTGCAGCTTGACGCTGATGATTTCCTTGGGCAATGGGGCTAGTTCTCGGGGCATTTTCCGGGCGTTTGATTTCTGAGGCTTCTTCCTGGGGCTGTCGGTTGTTCCTCTCTCTTCGTCTGTATCACCCCTCTCGTCATCTGAACTGCTTCCAGACTGCCGTCGTAGGTGAGCCACTGGCTTCCTCTCCGTGCTGTATGCTTGTGGCTGGAACTCACCCCTCCAGTTCCGTCGCGGAGACCATTCTTTCACGGCCCCTGTCCACTGTCCCTCATCAAGGTCGACGGCAACCGTCCTATCCTCGACTCCCCACCTCGACAGCTCGGGGGGTTCTTGTCGGTCCCTTGAAGGACCCGGTCGTTCTTGGTCCTCCTCATTGTCATCTTTTGTCAGGTCAACCAGGTCCCCCGATACTGGTTTCCTTAGGGGCGACGGGTCACGGCTGGTCCTCTGGGTAGGAGGTTCAGACATGTCCCGACTCTTCCAGGTCCAGCTTCCGTTTTTTCTCTTGATCTATTCTGTAAGCTGCGAGTCTCTGCAGGACCTCATTACACTCGGCATAACGGGGTGTTCCTCGGACATCTGGGTTTACCAGGATCCCGTCTATACCGGCGGCTATTGTCGCCGTCTTCACTATGCTGTCGTATTTTTCAGAAGGACTGTAGATGATTCGTAATTTGCCACCTGTCCATTCTTCTAGTAGGTTAGCAAACCATTCCAACCATTCTTTGACTTCCGTCTTTTTGGTAACCTTTTCCGGGCACTTGACGACCCCTAGGCGGTGACCATCTTTGAGCTGGGTGCAGTAGTAGACTTTCTGATGCCTTATTAGTGCTTCCATCATCCTCCTCCCAAGCTTCGGGTCATCCGAATAATGACCCCGTTCGAAGCTTCGCCGATTGATCGTGGTCCAAGTCTCTATTCCATCACCGAGTAGTATCAGCATCACTGGAAGCTGTTGCAGGACGGTCTGGGAGCGTAGGAGCTGTGCTCCCTCTTTTGGTCCGGTGACGCTTGTCTCCCGCTCTATCGCTGATGTTTGCGGGGGATCCAATCCTCCTTCCTCTTCTTCTTTTCCTTCATCCATGATTGTCTTTGTCTTCGAGTCGCCTTTCCCCCAAAGCCTCTCTTAAGCTATCGAGCAGGGATGGGTCCAGGCTACGGCTACTGGCTTCTCGTCTGGATACGATCGTTTATCTTCAGTAGAAGCTTTCCCTCACCTGCATGCCATACAGTTACTGCAAGGGTTGTGACTGACGGCCTCATCAGCCACCACTAACTCTATTCCTTAAGAGCTAGCCTCCAAGTGAGCTATTCAGATCCTCGCCTCTGTTTTTACTGACTTGGTTAAAGTAGGGCCCTCCTACTCATCTGGGAGGTGCCCACCCAGGGACGCCATGTTCGTTATTCTGCAATAGCCAGCCACGCCTTAACCTCACCACCGACTGACTACTGACCAGCTCTCTGTCTAACAGGTCCGGAAAATCCCTAAACCCTGGGTCTTACCCTAAAATGGGTATACAAGAGATTCTCTGTTTAAACCGGTGGCGGAGAAAACTCGACTAGCTCTAACTACCTTCAGATCCAGAAGATATGGCCCTTTTCAGTTGAGAAACAGTCGGCAGAGTAGCCCTCACTGCCGCATAGCTTCAACAACCCCACCTGTTAACGGTAGCTTTTCTCCTGAAAATAACGTGCACTTGTTATTGGCTAGATTTGGATTTAGTGACTTAGATCTAAGTCCCAGGGCCATTGTTTTGACACTCACCAAAGGAAAGTACGAAGCCACCACATCTCTGGAATCATGTGTGTTAACTTTACTGTTTATCAAGAGAACCCTTAATGATCCAACTGACACAATTAATCTCAATGTCCACAAGTTCTATTAAATTTTGACAGGTAATTTTATTATGCAAGCTTTAACAGGGGTAAATAACAAGCAGAGTTTCTTTCAGAGATTACAATTCGTGACAATATAAAATCAAATTAAAATCAATCATAACCTACTCTCTCACCTAACCCTAATCTGTGTCACTAGTTACACTAAGCGAGGCTTTTGGGGAGGCAGTTCAACTCACACCCGGTGGCAAATTGATCTTGGCAGCTGAGGTCCTCAGATGTCCTTGGTCAGAGTCTCTGTCCTGACGGAGCAAAGTTCTCTTTTCAGAAAAGAACAAAGTCGATCAGTCCGTTGTCCATTAAACGAACAGGATCTTCATCACTCAGTGACCTCTGTCTTTTCTCCAAGTCCGCCACAGTAGAATACGGATCATTGGGTGGAAGCGGAGGGGTCAGCCGAATCAGGAACCAAGGCTGGGGGCTGATGGATCTTGTCCCTTCTATGCGGCACGAAGATTCAACTCTCCCTCGGTCCCAGGGTGTGGTCCTCCGCTGATCTTCAATCTGCGCCCTTTCGTTGTCTCCTCCTCAGCGCCGCGGACAAAGAACAGTTTCCTCCCCAGCTTGCTGGCTTTTTAAACCCTCTTGGTTCATAGTTGTGTGTGGGAGAGGTCTCATGACTCATCCTTCCCGATTATTTCATCGGAAAGTACCCATCCTCCCCAACTCTGCTCCACCCTGAATTTGGAAATACCCAAATTTTTCTTGTCTGACTGCTGCAACTCTTGTCCAATACTTCTCTTTTTCTCCTGTTGGCTATTTGGCAGTTATTGCCTTTTTTGGAGATGTTCTGGGACCTCCGCCCAGCTCAGTGTACTGCCTGTGACACAGTTCATTCCTTTTCCTCCTGTACTCAAATCCACAGTCTTCTTATAATATCATGGAACCCAATCAACTCAAAATACAACAATAATTAAGCTGTTACCGTTACTACAGATCATGAATACAGAGTATATATTTCAACTATACGTTACAGACATTGTGATTACAATAACACCAACAACTATTACACACATATGTAATTTATAATCATTTCAACCATTACACACATATGTAATCTATATTTCATTTCTTTAATCATCATTAAATCATCATACAAAGTCACTGTTGTCTCCCAGGCCTGTACTCCATTTTCTGCGTGTACCTAGAGAGATCTCACACTCCCAGGCCAGTTTTCTCGACAGGCCCTAAGCAAAATTTGGTTTTGGGGCCCTCTATTTCTGCTAACAATATGGACTGGCTGCAGTCAGCAGTCTGATCATTAGATCATTCACACACCTGCTATAAACTGGGGTTCGGCCACAAAACTGCAATCGGTGCATTCCAACTTCAGATGGAATACATACACACATATTCATGACATATTTTGATGACATAAATTTCTCTTAAGCGTAACTCCAATAGTTAAAAATTTAATTTACACCAGGTGAGTTTTTCTCCCCTGAGAATGTGGACAGGTGCCGGTACCAGCTTGATTCTGAGCCTTCAAATGATTTTAACAGAAGTTTCACATAACTTAGAAGTTGATGTAAAAATATTGTTTGTTTTAGTCACATAAATGATCAGCAGCAAATAACATATCATCAACTACAGCTTAGAGCAGCTCATCGATATATTAATGTAGCCATGTAGTCTGATGTAAAACATTTTGCTAGACAATATCAAACATTGAGAAGTTTTATTTATTGTTATTAAATGTTATCAAACATGCCATTTTGAAGACAAAAAACCTCAGAAATATATAGAGGCAAGCAGGAGAATCAACTAATTTTAATTTAAAACTCAACTTCACACAAGGACACTGACATAAATGTTTGGCTGTTGAACTGAACCACTCAAGGTCGCTATAAAGCTAATTTTCTATTAGCTGCTTCACAAATCTTTTTTATAAATATTACATTGCATTACGAAGACATATTAAAACAAACCTTTATCTTGGCTTTTTTCTGTTCTTCCTCTTTTCCTTCTCCCTGAAGGATAAGTCCTTTTTTGAGACATTGTTTTGCTAACTTATCTTCTACCGGAGCTTTGGACCTTTGGATGCGCTCTGCACGCTGCACAGCAGCTCATATTACCAGCAAAGCGTGCATGATCTACCATGGCCACCAGGGAGCCCCCAAGAGCAATTTTGTTTTCTTTTTGTCCATAAAATAATATCTTCTACATACATTATTAAATATATATTATTGTATAATGATGAAATCATGTCTTTTTGTTATAATGATGTAAAAATTGTTACAAAAAAAAAAAAAACAGCTCCACTGAGGGGGCCCCTTGGTGGCCCTGGGGCCCTAAGCAGCTGCTTAGTTTGCTTACGCGTTGGGTTGGCTCTTCTATTGTATCATTTAGATTTTGCTCTGGAAAGTGCCTCTGATCTCCATTTGTTCCTGGCCTCCCTCCTTGTGCTTAGGAGAAAACTGCAGAGATTTTAGTTTGTGTTTTTGATCAGATGCTCCCAAGAGTTTGTCAAAACATCCAACATTTCAACTCTTTACATAAGTAGGAATCATGTGTTGACAAGCTATCTCTAAAAACGAACACAGGATGAATAAAGTGTTAGGGAAATATTTTAGTGATCGGATTAAAGGAGTTACTGACACCACAATTTACCTGCAATTTTTGTTTATAATAAATATCAGTCAAATTGTCTCACTGAATAAGATTCGCCACTTTTGTTATGTCAGGGAGCAAGATATTTAAAACTAAGTAGAGTTTGGTAAATATTGACATCAAAATTGAATATTATAACACTGGAATTATGACTTAGGCTCCTTTGTGAATATTTGGCTTTCCAATAAAAAACAAAAAAAGAATTGTTGCTTTTTCAAACATAGCTGTTTTCAGAAAATATTTGGAAGAACTTTAATTCATAAAATTGTAAATGAAATGTAATTTCATGGCACATTGCCCTTGTGAAAAAAGTTTTTTCAGGCAGAAGAAAACACAAGTTTTACTTTTGCTTGATTTATAGCAATAATGATGAGTTTGTTTCCACCTGCTTATTAAAAATGAATGGATGGGTTTGATTAACAAAAAATATAGAGACAAAATTATTTTCAATCTCTTCGCTGAACAAAAGTGAGTCAGTATTTGGAGAAGTACAGCATGTGTTTATGTGAACAAGCAAACAGGAAATTGAGAGACAAATTGTATTTGTGGTGCTTCATCTCATTTTATCTGCACTGCTAAATTGCTTTGGAATGGACAATGATCAAATGCTTTGAAAGAAACTTTATTTTTCAATATTTCAGCTGCGGATTTTTACGTTTTCAAGGTCAGTCGAGGACACACAACAAGCAAGTCAAAACTTTGTAAACCTGTAATTAAATCTGTTCTGTTGAAATAATCTCATAAGACGATTGATTCAAGTGAAACATCATTTCTTGCAACAATTGTGATTTTTTTAATGCTTTTTGAAAACTGCATCCTAGCTGATCTCTGTTTTCTTGTCAATCATTTCTATTTTTTTGGAAGCCAGACGAAGCAAAACCTAAGCACTGAGCATGCAATATTTTAAGGAAGGAATAATTCAGAGTTTCTGCTCAGTTAATATGACCTTGGTCTTGATGCAGCAGTGGCTGTGTTGTGTGATTTGTAATAAAGGCACCCTAAAGTCCTTGTGGGTATATTGAACGCACAGTATAATGGTGTTTCAGCACCATTATGCAGTAGCACTAGCAAAATGGTGTTACAGGTAAAAACTAATTGTCATTTCTGGCCTTGGTCCTCACCTCATTTCCTATACCTTCTGAATCTGTAGATTCATTGGGGGAGATGATGTGTTACAATTTAACATCGAAGAAGTTTAAGCTATTTCGGACTTCAGTAAAAAAAAAAAAAAAAGAAGGAAAACACATCCTTCCTTGAAAAACCCATAAATAAGTGGATGCTCCTTTTATACCTAGATTTGACACTTCTTCTTACCCAAATAAAATGGCTGCCAGTTGTATAAATATACCGTAATTTAACTGACTAACCCACTACCTACTAAAACAAAAAGTGTATATATAGGCCACACTCATCTATAAGCCACAGATGTCCATGTGTTACAACTCCTCCCCAAGACCACTAAGGGTAAATTCTGGCACTGGGTGCAACACAAAATCAATAATTTAAACGGTTGATGTCAGTAACAAAATATAGTTTATTTTACAATTTAGGTAAAACCTCAATCATAGGAAGTAGACAACACAGGGAAGCTTTAAGCTTCAGGGTCTCCAAGGCCAAAACAACAAACAAAACACCCCATTTTAACTATAAAATAAAACAACCACTTTCTGAAAGAAAATACAAAACCTGAATTCCCTGGCTAACCACAAAACAGGAGAAAACGGTTTACAACAAAAATGGCAGAGAACCCTTACCAGCTTCCACTGTGAACAGAAACATACTACTTTAGCTAAACACAATATGCTCACAGCAAAATCAGGTAAGTCCTCACAAACAGTCAGCTCATGAACAAGATCATTTCAGATCAAGCCACAGGGAGAAAGGGATCTGACTTCTCTGGCATGAAGCTCTTTATGGGGTGGCTGATGAGCTCCAACACTTTTCACCTGTGGCTGCCAGGTAGAACTGAAACACAAAGGAAGAGAGATCTCACATGAAGAGAGCCCCTAGAGGTCAGTGACCGTAACACCATGTTCTAACATAAAATATTTACACAAATATTTTTTTTTTACTTTTTAATCATATACGAATCATATACGTGCTGGTAACACAAATGCATATCATAAGTTTCCGAACAGTGTCTGTAACACAACTGCTTACAAAAAAGTCATCTTCCTCCTGCGCACTAAAACCACTAAAGTTGTCTTCTTCAATGTCAAAATTAAACCGTCTGATACTTCCTCAGTCTCTCTTTCTGTACTTTTCAGCAGGGGAAAGAAATCTGGTCCCATCAGCAGCACCCTGGACTCAGGTAATATAAGAAATCCACCAACCATTTGGCTGGTTTTGCAACAGAGCTGAAGAAGGCAGAGAAAATCCCCAAAGCAGCATTTCAAAGGCAAACAGATCAAATTCATGGGTAAAGGATATGGATTAAATAAAGACTACTGGTAAGCCTTTCACAGTGAAAATGTAATCTCACTTTGGTTTTGCATTTTAGTAAAATAAATGTAGAATCTATTGAAGGAACAGTTTGCACTGCTGGTTTTTACAGTTTGGCTCTATTTAAATGCATATCTAAGATATTTAATTTATGTAAAAACATATGTCCTAGGGAAAAAAAACAAGTTTAATTCTAAATTAGAAAAGTATTTGACTTCATGTAGGATTTGTTTGATTCAACCAAACAAGGGATTCAGTAATTTAATTATTGAATCCATGGTTAAAATTTTGAAAGAAAAGAATGTCTAAAGTTAATAATGGAATTGATAATTATGATAAATTATTAACTTTAAACCAAATATATGTTTTAAAATGTATGTGTTTTGTAGGTTTTTCACCTCTTCATTGATTCCAGTTCACCTGTGTAAATAGATTGAGTGAATCCTGAAGTCTCTTCAAGTCCTCCTTTTTCAAGTGTGGAAAGCCATGAAGTTATAGAACACTTGACACTGTCATTGTCACTCTCAGTGTCACTTTTGTCTCAAGGTAAATTTGCTCTTGAGGTTCTTCTGTCCTTTTGATAAAAATCTCTATTAGCCACATCAAATGTTCAAAGCATGTGAAAAAAGTAGCGGATTGTATTTTTTTGTTCAGTATTTTTCTATGGGGTATCAAAAGACTTTTTTAATACTAATGTACTTTAAGCTAAAGCCTACCTCTGGAGCTTGTAGCAACAATGTGGATGTGTGGGGGTTTATAGTGAGAGAAAAAAGTGCAGCAGTGGTCATTCAGCCAGCTGACCCACAGAGAGGTGGCGTAGCTTTACTCCATATTCCAAATAGCTAGAGAAATACTTGCAGACTGTTTCTTAAATGGACAGTATTATGAGTTTTCCAGCCACACAGTGCCATTTTATAACCTAGTAAAGTATTACCTTCAGTTGTTATGAAAATATACCAATTTCATGCCTTGAAGTTTTCCTTCTTCTGTCTCTTTAAGAACTCCTGCTCTTTCTGAAACTCCACCTTCAGCATATAATATTGGTTTGGTGCCCCAAACTTTGGCAAACCCACATGGCTGCCATGGGAGATTAAAAGATTTATCAAACATGCATGAAAGAATCAAAGCAACATGCCAGATATGTTTGCCATGAGGGATTAACACTATAGCATAATATAAAGCTAAAAAAGTTGATTTTTACATAAGATTGCCCCTTTAAAAAATTTTTTAATTTACTCAAATTTCTTTTAAACCTTGATATGTAGCGCTTTAATAACAACTGAAGGTAACAAATTTACTTGATTGATCTAAACAATGGCACTATATGTGCCTGGAAAATACATAATACTGCTCCTTTAAATAAACATCCCTTAAATGTTTATTTGTCTGTAAAAATGGAACGAAAAAAGGAGTTGACAAGGAAATGAGTGGCAGAGCCAGAATTTATCTCAGCTTGCTTCTGTGAATTGAAGGTGATCGAAAGTACAAGTTACATGTTGCAACTTTTAGTCATCACAGAGCAGATTTGACTTTCATGCCAAGCGTCTCCCAAGCCTCCATCGTCAAACCGTCTCCCCCTCCTTCCTCTGCCAGCCGCCTTCTTATAAAAGTACCCAGATGCCCTGCTGGCCCCAAAGCAGGAAGGCGAGAGAGCTAGCTCTAGTTGACACTCTCGCTAAGATTTCCCCCCGCTGATGCACCACCCACTCCAATGAATGCCAAGCAGCTCCTTTATTACCTCCACATTTACATGCTTTTCAGGAGCAGCTTAGGTTTTATTCCTCCACAATTCGGCCTTTCCCTTTCACCTCTATCAAAGTGCAGTGTCATTACACTTGAGATAATCCTCGTCCCTTTGCGCCTCCCTTCCCGTTTAAAAAAAAGTGTGCAGCCTCACTCTGCGAACGTTCCTGTATAACAGCGTGTTCAAAGCTCGGGCAAGGGGGCTGGGATCTCTTTTTTCTGGTACTACTGCAAAATGATGATGAAACCATATGGAGGGTGGCGGTGCAGTTTGCAAGATGGGGAGGGAAACTAGGGGAGGTGATGGGGAAAAGGGGAGCTATGCAGCAGCATAAATGACTTCTTTGCAGTGCAACGAGATGTGAAGGACAGACTGACGTGAGACGGTGTGGCGAGCAAACTAATGAGCTATTTCATAGCGAAAAAGAAAAGGAAAGAGGGTAAGGGAGGGAATGGGGAGAGAGGGAGGAGAGATGGCACGGCAGAGGCGAAGTGATGATGGAGATAGAGAGATAAGAGGAAGGAGAGGAAACAGGTGATGATAGGAGTGGATCAGAGGAAGAAGGATGGAGAGTTAAATTAGCAAAGGTTTGGAGGGAAAATAAAAAGAAGGGAAATAAGTGAGTGACATGAAAATCGATCTTTTATTTGCAGACTCCTCTTTATCCTCACCTTGACAATCTACAGTAAAGTTAGCTTCTAATCTGGTGCTGCTATTGCCTTTCATCTTTAATAATAATGTCTCTTATAGATTTTATGTGATAGCAGATGAAATAAGAAATCAATATAAAAAGATTTGTGACAGATACCAGTCCGTTGATTATGTCACATAAGTTATGTGACATAACTAACTACAGCCTACGTTAAAATTCTACAGACTCAAAGAAAGCAGTACCTAATTGCAAGGAAGACGGAAAAGAAAATATGGCTTCCAGTTTAATTTTACAAATAAAATCTTTACCAATGTTTGCATTTGTGTTGATGCCCCTTTAATTCTGTTACTCCTAAATGAAATAGACAAATAAGAAGAGTCGACCTGGGTAGACGTTAATCTGGCCTTATGGCGTCAGGCAGGGCCGGTGTCCTACCCACTTTGGGGCCCTTAGTGAGACTTTGCAATCAAGAGAAACTAGGTAGGCTACATATTAATTTGTTCTGTGTTTGGTTGGCTACACTACACTCTAAATAACTAAAGCAACAGGTAATTTAATCTAATTGGTTTTACTCTACCTATTTTTCTGTCACATTTTCTTCTTTTCTGTTTGTCTTTATTGGGCACCAGACACTTTAAGATGTTCTGACATGGTGCTTTCTGAAGTTACTTTCATTACAAAACTCACCTTAAGCTATGCAAAGTATTATTTTTAGATGTGGTATCTAATTCTTTTGATATGCAACTAAATTAGTAGATCATTTTTAATATGAAATTATACTATCCATTAATTAAAAAAGTAATAGTGAATATTTTTTNCCCCAAGACGTCGGAGTGAAGATCCTCTGGTGTGGCGGATTTGGATAAACTCTGTCCACTTCCAATCTCAGTGGGAGCCTGGTGTTATTGAAAACATAGTAGTCTGGGTTGGCTTCCCTCTTCGTTACTATTTTCGCCATACCTGGTGATGTGGTCCAAATGATCATGCCATTTATTGAGAGTTCACAGTATTGTCCCTGTAGCGGTTCCAAATAATGGGGACCCCACCGAACCCGCACTTCCTTCCCCTCAATCATCAGATAGACTGTATTAAAAATCCATGGAAGGTGTTGCGAACAGTCCGGTGAGATTCCGTCATAACTACTCACGTCGGCTGACATTTTCCCTTGCCAAATTGGGATAACCGAGGGGACAAAATAATATGGTTTCTGCCATGGACGTGGCGATGCTTCCTCACTCTCTCCGACCTCCTTTACCTCATGGAGATCAGGGGGTCGAAGATAGGTGAGATGCTTAAGATAGTAGGCTTCTGTGAGCGGATAGGAGACAGTGAAATCTTCTCGTGGCATGTCTAGTAAAATGGAACAGTTTGGGAGTTTCAAGAAGGCTCCCTTCTTAGAGACCCCAGACCAGACTTCTGGGCCTGCTTTAAATAGTTTGCTCACAAAGTATTTTTTCCCACTTCGTTTTTTATCTTTCTTCTGACTTTTAGACTTGGTACCTCGGTCCCCTCCTTCCAGGGCACCTTTCAATTCTGACTTTTCTTCCTCCATGCTGATGTGAGTGACTGCCAGGCGCTGGTCTTGAACTTCTTCTTGGGAGGGTCTAGGTCTATGGTCGCGTAAACCTTGTTCTCATGTACCACCTCAATTGTTGCTCCTACTGAATATACTCCTTTATAAGGGATAGTGAGCATTTGTACTGACAGTTGAACTTTGCGGGTGGTACTAGGGTCAATGGGCGTTTTTACTCTGTGGGCCACGCCTCCTGGAACTTGGAATATTCCATCACGGAAATTGAGCTCCGCCGTCACAGTGTATAGGGCTGATTTTTCTTTGGGTCTTGCTGCGTTACTGCCCCACCCATCTATCTCTGTGGTGTAATAGTAGAGGTCTGATGTGCGTACCCCCCTCTCCCTTGGGACGTCCGGTAGATCTGTCACCGCGATGGTGCAGTCGTTAATAACTTCCAAAATTAAGTGCGCCCAGGTGGTTAGTTCCCAGGGGCCCGTCCAGCCCCCATTCACAGCTTGCATTTTGGTTTCATCTGGGAGCAAACTCAACTCCTCAGCCATGGGGCGGTTTGTTTGAGGCCGGTACACCCGGAAGACCAGAGGGGAGTGCGTGGTACTTACTGGTGGGAACTGCAGCTGTGTTCGCGCAGGATCATAGGGCCAGGCCGCATGGACGGAGTCCCACAGATAATCGTGTGGCCCTTCTTCCTTCCGCCAGATCCACTGTTCTCTCCCTGAGGACTCTTCTGGGGAGTTGGGAGGGGCGGAAGGCCCTGAGACCCATTGCACCGATGGTATGGGGCTTCCATAAGTACACTGAACCCCCCCATACGTTTGGAAGTACCGTAGCGAGCTGTAAAACCTCCTCACTTGCCATCCGTCAGCTTCCCCCGATAGAGTCACCTCTCCTCCTTGGATCTGCTCGCGGCAGGCCGAACAGCTGCTCAACTCCTCTCCGTCCCACAGACAGGTACATCTTCTTGGTTCTTCCTCCCGCCATCCCCACTGACTCACTATTACCAACCGAGGCAGGTAGCCCATTCGACAGTTTCCACATATCTGGACATTCATAACAGAGACCGGGGAGACGGGAAGGTGTTGCAGTCTATCGGCCTTTGCTTCCTGTCGCCTGGGCTTGTCGCGACCTGGTCCCTCCCAGGTGATGTCGAGCTGACTAATTGATAAACACACAGGGCAGCGGTTCTTCGCTTTACTCCACATCAGCATTTCAGGATCACTTGACAGGACTCCATTTTTAGCCCAATCCAATTTCTTCAGGGCTCGTCCTGCCCAAATCCCTGAAGTTGTTCTCCTGATCACAACCACCCCTTTCATGGTGGCCAGTCCAAGATAGGGTGGAACAATACATGATTCACTGGCCATTTCACCGGCTTCTGTTTCTCTTTAGTCAGGAACTGGCTTGAGCTGTTCAACTCCTTGGATCCCTTTCTTCTCAAGCAGTACTGTATTTCTATCCAGTACTTGTTTAACAATATCTTTTGTCTCAAATTTAGGTTTCACTGCTGCACTCACAGGTTGCTCTCTTGCTTTGACCCACACTCGTTGTCCCACTCTGAATGGTACTTTGGCCGTTGGTTCCTCCTTTTTGTTGCTGGAGCCCCGCCCCACCTCCTTCGTGGTGAACGGTCGTTGGTTGAGCTCCATCGAGGGGGCGGGCCTTTCTGCTCTGCTTCTGTCGTTTAGGGCCTGCCCTATTTCGACCGCCATGGTGCTCCAGCTTTTGTCGTTAGCATTCTTAGCTATCCAGCTCTTTACTAACCCAATGGCGCGCTCCACTACTCCATTGGCTTGGGGTGTATAGGGAGGCGAGTACACTCTCATCACCCCATATTTCTGGCACCATTGGTCAACCTGTGCATTACGGAAGTGTGTCCCATTATCCGTTCGCAGCTCCTTTGGGATTCCCAGGGCACTGCATACTTGCTCCAGCATGCCAACAACACTGCTGCCATTCGCTTTCCTAGCTGCTCTCACGGTCACAAATCCTGACATTGAGTCCACCAGTACTAGAAGGTACTTCTCACCCTTCTTTCCTGTTGTTCCCATGGGGCCTGCAACATCCATGCAGACTGAACCCCAGGGGATCATGCTCTTGATGGTTAAGCCTTCCAACCGTTGCCCTCGGCGACCTGCGTTGTATTTCCCACACACTTCACAGTCCCTCAGCACACGTTGGACTTGTTTCACTGGGATCCAAAGTTCATGCTCCTCCAGCTCCTTACGGGTAGGTCGTACGCCTGCATGACCAAGGGCTTCATGCACACTCCGCACGACCTCATCCACGTACTCTTCTGGGACCTCCCTTCCTCTGGGAGTGCTGTCCCACTTCTCGATTCCGACAAAGACAATCTTCCTTTGTTGGACATAACAGTCCAC
>NW_015113549.1:250699-254884 GCF_001443285.1 Poecilia latipinna | reverse complement strand
GACTAATTGATAAACACACAGGGCAGCGGTTCTTCGCTTTACTCCACATCAGCATTTCAGTATCTCTCGACAGGACTCCATTTTTGGCCCAATCCAATTTCTTCAGGGCTCGTCCTGCCCAAATCCCTGAAGTCGTTCTTCTGATCACAACCACCCCTTTCACGGTGGCCAGTCCGAGATAGGGTGGAACAACACATGATTCACTGGCCATTTCACCGGCTTCTGTTTCTCTTTAGTCAGGAACTGGTTTGAGCTGCTCAACTCCTTGGATCCCTTTCTTCTCCAACAGTACTGTATTCCTGTCCAGTACTTGCTTAACAGTATCTTTTGTCTCAAACTTAGGTTTTACTGCTGCACTCACAGGTTGCTCTCTTGCTTTAACCCACACTCGTTGTCCCACTCTGAATGGCACTTTGGGCGTTGGTTCTTTCTTTTAATCGCTGGAGCCCCGCCCCACTTCCTTCGTGGTGAACGGTCGTTGGTTGAACTCCAGCGAGGGGGCGGGCCTTTCTGCTCTGTTTCTGTCGTTTAGGGCCTGCCCTATTTCGACCACCATGGTGCTCCAGCCTTTGTCGTTAGCATTCTTAGCTATCCAGCTCTTCACTAACCCAATGGTGCGCTCCACTACTCCATTAGCCTGGGGCGTATAGGGTGGCGAATACACCCTCATCACCCCATATTTTTGACACCATTGGTCAACCTGTGCATTACGGAAATGTGTTCCATTATCCGTCCGCAGCTCTTTCGGGATTCCCAGGGCACTGCATACTTGTTCTAGCATGCTGACAACACTGCTGCCATTCGCTTTCCTGGCTGCTTTTACGATCACAAATCCCGACATTGAGTCCACTAACACTAAAAGGGACTTCTCACCCCTTTTTCCTGTTGTTCCCATGGGGCCTGCAACATCCATGCAGACTGAACCCCAGGGGATCATACTCTTGATGGTTAAGCCCTCCAACCGTTGCCCTCGGTGACCTGCGTTGTATTTTCCACACACCTCACAGTCCCTCAGCACGCATTGGACTTGTTTCACTGGGATCCAAAGTTCATGCTCCTCCAGCTCCTTACGGGTAGGTCGTACGCCTGCATGACCAAGGGCTTCATGCACACTCCGCACGACCTCATCCACGTACTCTTCTGGGACCTCCCTTCCTCTGGGAGTGCTGTCCCACTTCTCGATTCCGACAAAGACAATCTTCCTTTGTTGGACATAACAGTCCATTTCATCATTTCCACGCCAATGAGCTCCCTCATGCGTGTGCGCTCGTTGGTGCTCTACTTCAAGCTCCAGTTGCATTTTCAACTCCGCAATCTTCTTCCATAAATCTCTATGCGCCACCGGCTTACCTTTAGCTGTCTCGAAGCCATTCTCTTCCCAAATGGCTAAGTCTTCCTTTAGGGCTTGGGCGCAGTAGTAACTATCCGTTACTAATCTGGCGCTCTTGATCTTCCTTTTCCCTAGCTCCAGTAGTCCTTCCAGTATCGCCGTCACTTCCCCGGCTTGAGCACTGCCGGGAGCCTTTCCTTTCTGTCGACATCTTTCCTTGCCGTCTTGTTTCAAGATGAAACCCCAGTAGGCCACTTGGTCGGACTCTTTCTTTGATCCATCTGTGTAGAGTGTCCATTCCGGTTGTCCTGGTTTTTCAGGTGTTTCTTGTTGTCGCTTCTTGTTGGTGGGTTGTACTGGCCCGATTTCAAGCTCTGGGTCTAGCAGGATGTCTTCCCATCTCCCCCACCGTGCATTCGTTGCTTTGGTACTTTCAACAGTACCTTTTCTCAGGTACTTGTGGACCTGGCTCTGCGTGATGACTTTAACTGGTTGTCCTTGTGCTAGATCCTTCAGTACGCTCCAATATCGAGCTAGCACTGCCAGCTCCTTTTCTTCTTGTGGGTATTTTTTCTCAACAGAGGTCAGAGTATAACTCCATAGTGGAACGAGGCCTCCGTTCTCATTACTCACTTTTATCATGGCATCGTCTTCCTCGCAGTTGATCTCTGCCACCAATCTATCAGACAAACTTCTCGGTTCCAGTCTCACCGCGGCCTGAATTGCCTTCTTTAGGTCCTCTAGATCTCGTTGGTTAGCCGCTGTCCAAACCCAGGGTCTTTTTCCCCTTCCTTCGTTTTCCACACTCTTTTTCAGGCAGTTGTACAAAGGTTTGGCATATTTCTGGTAGTTGGGTACGTGGTCTCTGACGTAGTTGCATAGTCCCAATATTTTCTGCAGTTCATTCTCTGACTGAGGGGGCTGAATGTTCATCATTTTGTCCCTATATCCATCTGAGAGTCCCAAGTCTGATGTGACCTGAAAACCCAGGTAATTAACCTGGAACTGACCAAATTGGCATTTCTTGAGGTTCAGTTTTAGGCCTGCTTTTGTTAGATTCTCAATCACTTTCTGCAGCCTTTCTAGATGTTCTTCTTCGGTGTCATCAGCGATAAAAACATCGTCTATGTACACAGTTGCTCCCACGTCCCCCAGTACTTCCATCACGGCTGACTGAAAAACGTTTGGCGAGTTCTTATATCCTTGGGGCAACCTTTGCCAAACGTAGCTTTTGCCTTTGTGAGTAAATGCCGTCTTACCCTGGGATTGCCTTGCGAGGCGGAGAGAGAAAAATCCATTAGCCAGGTCAATGCAGGATTTGAACTTCTTGACGCGCAGTGTCTTTAATGTGCCTTGGGGGTTGATTAGGCTGGCCCGATTCACTATTGTCCTTCGGTTCAGGGCCTTAAAGTTGATGACTGGCCTCCAACCCCCTCCTGCCGATTCGGGTTTCTTCACCGCCTGGATGGGGCTGTTCGTGATCGGGTTGAGCTCCTCTCTGATGATTCCTAGGGAACCCAGCTCCTTTACTATCTTGTCCATCTCCTCAACTGCTCCCGGATTCAGCGGGTACTGTCGAACCGGCGGGTGCACCCCACCTTCAATATGGTGCACGAATCTTGGGCCCAATTTTCCGCAATCGTTCTTGAATCTGGCTACTTTTGCCGAGGCAATGATCTCACCCAGCTTCTTCTTCCCGGCCGGGGAGAAGTCACTCTCTTCGATCTTTTGTTTTGTCACTGCCGGCACATCCACTGGTTTGTACCATTCTTGCTTGTCTGATCCTGTCTGTGTCGGGCCAACTTTCACCAACCTTGCTTTCAGGTTTGTCAACCGTCTTTGGAGGTCCCGATAGTTGCGATTCTTCTTACTTAAATCTTCTAGGTCTTTAACTGTGAGAAGATTGTATGGTCCTTTAATCCACACTACCCCTTTCCATGTCCCATACGGCATCTTCTCCACTTTTCCATTGGCAAATTGTACTTTCAGGTGTCCTGCTGTTTCTAGGTCTTTGCGGGTCATCGACACCTCGGCTCCCGTGTCCACTAGGTAGGGCACTCCTTCCACTTTGGCGTAGATCTCGTCCCCCTCCCAGTAGGCATTTTCCAATATGACCCGCGACCTGGACTCCATTATTTCGATGGCCCTCCGGTCCCGGTCCTACGGGACTCATGGAGGGCCGTTCTCTGTTCAGGGCTCAATTTTCTGTATTCCTCCTCCGTCAGATAGGGGCCTCCTCTCGGCTGGTTCGTTGATGCCGGTTGGTTAGTCGGTTTCCCTTGCGGCCCTTGGGCTCTTGATTGAAACGTTCTGTTCTGGAAGTTGGGCGGCGGTCTGTGTTGGTAACTAGTCGATGGTCGGCTCTGGAAGTTGGGTGGCGGTCTGCTTTGGGGGTTGGATGGGGATCTTGGGCTGGCCTTGTTAGGTGACCTCACTTGTTGGCTCGATTCCTTCCTCCGCTTCTCCTCATAGTACTGCTTTTCCAAGTAGAAACTTTTCACAGCCAAATCCATCTGAGTGACGGTGGTACCTTTTACTGGCATTTTCACAAATGTCATTTCTCCCCTTCGGCCCCTCGTCACCTCGCGCAGCACTTTCACATATCTTGCGGGGGGGCTGGTCTGCTTCGAGGTGTGCCACAGCGGTTCCAACCGGCCTCCCTTGTCGAGTCGTCCCCTGGCCCTCCTGATTTGGGAGTCTTCATCATCCATATCTTCCAACACCAACCGCTCATAGTTGTCCTGTGCTGACTCTGATCCGATCATCGGATCTGCCGTCACACTAGTTAGCCACAGCTTTTTGGCCCCAGCGTGGCTCGTGGTAGACAGCACTGTTGGCCAGACGTCTTTCAAATA
>NW_015113549.1:243028-246093 GCF_001443285.1 Poecilia latipinna | reverse complement strand
GGTGAGCGTTCAGCGTGGTACTGTTCCTCTATTTCAGCCGCCGCTCTTACACCTTGTTCGGTCTGGAGCTGATGCAAGCGGGGATCAACCACTAGCACCACTTCATTGAGTCCCAGGAGGTGGCTGTTGGTCTTGGCTATCGATACCACCCCTTTTTCGGCGACTGATTGAGCGGTGTTCCCTCTCAAATCCGGGGATCTCAGTCCTTGCACACTCACCACTATTCTTCTCATCCCTTCGTTGCTCGCAGCTGTGAGCCCTCGGTAGAGTCCGTGCCAAATCTTTTTCCTGTAATCCTCCAGGTTGTCCCCTTTTTTGTATGCGTCGATGGGGACCAAAACCACTACACCGTAGTTCAGGTTGTAGCCATTTATTACGACCACCTCCCCCTTGGTTGCAGCGCTGCCTGTAGTTCTCAGAAGGCGTTGGTCTCGTTGGTAATCTTCCCCCGCTCGGTGTTTGAGGTCCACTCTAAACTGTCGGTTGTGGATCTTGTACTTATCGTTGGTGAACGCGATCAGTCCGTCACCTTCGATGTCCCACGGCTCTCCGATGTAGCGATGTACTTGGAGCCCAGTCTGTAGCTTGATGCTGATGATTTCCTTGGGCAATGGGGCTAGTTCTCGGGGCATTTTCCGGGCGTTTGATTTCTGAGGCTTTTTCCTGGGGCTGTCGGTTGTTCCTCTCTCTTCGTCTGTATCGCCCCTCTCGTCATCCGAACTACTTCCAGACTGCTGTCGTAGGGGAGCCGCCGGCTTCCTCTCCGTGCTGTATGCTTGTGGCTGGAACTCACCCTTCCAGTCCCGTCGAGGAGACCATTCTTTCGCGGCTCCTGCCCACTGTTCATCATTAAGGTCGGCAGCAAACGTCCTCCCCTCGATCCCCCATCTTGACAGTTCAGAGGGTCCTTGTCGTTCCCTTGAAGGGCCCGGTGGTTCTTGGTCTTCCTCATCGTCATCTTTTGTCAGGTCTATCAGGTCCCCTGACTCTGGCTTTCTTAGCGGCGACGGGTCACGGCTGGTCTTCTGGGTAGGAGGTTCGGACATGTCCGACTCCTCCAGGTCTAGCTCTCGTTTCTTCTCTTGATTCATTCTGTAAGCTGCGAGTCTCTGCAGGACCTCATTACACTCGGCATAACGGGGTGTTCCTCGGACATCTGGGTTTACCAGGATCCCGTCTATACCGGCGGCTATTGTCGCCGTCTTCACTATGCTGTCGTATTTTTCAGAAGGACTGTAGATGATTCGTAATTTGCCACCTGTCCATTCTTCTAGTAGGTTAGCAAACCATTCCAACCATTCTTTGACTTCTGTCTTTTTGGTAACCTTTTCCGGGCACTTGACGACCCCTAGGCGGTGACCATCTTTGAGCTGGGTGCAGTAGTAGACTTTCTGATGCCTTATTAGTGCTTCCATCATCCTCCTCCCAAGCTTCGGGTCATCCGAATAATGACCCCGTTCGAAGCTTCGCCGATTGATCGTGGTCCAAGTCTCTATTCCATCACCGAGTAGTATCAGCATCACTGGAAGCTGTTGCAGGACAATCTGGGAGCGCAGGAGCAGTGCTTCTTCATCCGGTCCGGTGACGCTCGTCTCCCGCTCTGTCGCTGATGCTTGCGGGGGTTCCAATCCTCCTTCTTCTTCTTCTTTTCCTTCATCCATGATTGTCTTTGTCTTCGAGTCGCCTTTCCCCCAAAGCCTCTCTTTAGCCTTCAAGCAGGGATGGGTTTAGGCTATTGGCTACTGGCTTCACTTCTGGATACTCGAGATTATCCTCAGCTGAAGCTCTCCCTCACCTGCATGCCATACAGTTACTGCGAGGGTTGTGACTGACAGCTGGATCAGCCACCACTAACTCTTTCCCTTAAGAGCTAGCCTCCCAAGTGAGCTATTCAGATACTCGCCTCTCTGTTTTTACTAACTTGGTTTTCTAGGGCTCTACCCCTTCTCAAGGGGCGGTGCCCCACGTTGGGCGCCACCTTTTTGTTGCTGGAGCCNCCAGTTCTCTGTCTAACAGGTCCGGAAAATCCCTGAAACCTGGGTCTTACCCAGAAATAGGTATACAGGAGATTCTCTGTTTAAACTGGTGGCGGAGAAAACTCGTCTAGCTCTAACTACCTTCAGATCCAGAAGTTACGGCCCTTTTCAGTTGAGAAACAATCGACAGAGTAGCCCTCGCTGCCGCATAGCTTCAACAACCACTCCTGTTAACGGTAGCTTTTCTCCTAAAAATAACGTGCACTTGTTATCGGCTAGAATGGTTTTAGTGACTTAGATGTAAGTCCCAGGGCCATTATTTATTACTCGCCAAAGGAAAGTACGAAGCCACCAAGTTTCTAGAATCATGCATGTGAATTTTACTTAATCCAGAAGAACCCTCAATAATCTGTGACTTAATTGAATTCAATGTCCACAACCTCCATTATTATTTTTATTATATATTTTATTAAGCAAGCTTTAGCAGGGGTAAATGACAATCAGATTTAGTGAAGGAAATTATAAAAATTGTAACAAATAATACTCTCACAATATAAAATTAACCATACCCTATCTTCTTTCTAATCCCTAACCTGTGTCTCTGATCATACTGAGCGAGGCTTTAGGGGCAGGGGAACTCACACCCGTTGTTAGTCGATCTTGGCAGCCGAAACCTTGAGACGTCCTTGGTTAGAGTCTCTGTCCTGGCAGGGCAAAGTTCTCTTTCGGAAAGGCAGCAAAGCCAATCTGTCCAATTTCTTTCAAACGAACAGAATCTTCATCACTTAATGACCTTTGTCCTTTCCCCAAGTCTGCTGCTGTTGAATAGGGATCGTAGGGTGGAGGCAGAGGAGACGGTCGGATTCAGGGGCCAGGGCTGGGGCTGACGGATCTTGTCCTTCTTTGCGGCGAGAAGTCTCAACTTTTCCCTTGGTCCCGGGGTGTGGTCCTCCGCTGATCTTTCGCCTGCGTCCTCTTGTTGCCTCTCCTCCAGCGCCGCGGACTAAGAACAGTTTCCTCCCCAGCTCGCTGGCTTTTAAACTCTCTTGACCCACAGTTGTGTGTGGGAGAGGTCTCATGACTCATCCT
>NW_015113549.1:198142-238886 GCF_001443285.1 Poecilia latipinna | reverse complement strand
GCATGCGCAAGTTTTCTGGATCTAAACAACAACATGATTAAAGCGATTGGATGCAAACTTTATCAGTAGAGCTTAATTGTGTTATATGCTGAAAATTAAGTATGAATGCGTTTGCTAGAGGGGAATGAAATTTCCACATCACCTGTGATCTAAAAGCAGTTTCCAGATGAAGTTGGCTGACTAGAGGTTGTGGTGATTTGAAACTCTAGTTAAATTCACATCTGTCCTAATTGTTCTTTAGAACAGCAGTGGCTCTGGCAGCAGCAGGTCATGTGAAAGGCTGAAGATCGGCTCACAATTCAGCTAACATTTAATTAGCATTCACATCAAAGCATGCTAAAGAAAAGGTGAAATAACACTGTAATCATAATTGGTAGTCTCATACCAGCCCATGCCTAGTTACCAACACTGCAGTGATTATCGGTGCTTTGGAGACACACTGGTATTTTTCATCTTTGTGTCCTGAAATGATTTCCTCCTCAGGCTCTTTCCCCAAAACCAAACCTCCTCCGCTCCTGTCTTTGCATCGGACTCCCCCTGGGATGTCTTTAGGACCCCTGGGTTCCCGGGTCCCCCCGTCCTCTCTGGATCTGTACGGACCTCCAGGTTTGTCCCGAGGGCCGCTGCTCCACCACGCTCCTCCGCTCTACCCGGGCCTCCGGTCCAGGCCCAGGGCGGCCCCTCCGTCCTTGAAGGGTTCTCGTCCTCCTCTTCTGTCAACACCAGGTAAATCTCTTCATTTGAGATCTTTGGCCTTTTTAGACAAACTAATTGCAGGATTAGTTTTAAGATGATTTCTGTGAGTAAACAATTATTTTTACGTTTTTACAGTTGGTCCCCATCTGCGACTGGGTGGACCAAGACACTGAAGGCCGACACTGTAACACACAAAGCGTTTTAGTATTTCAGATGACTTCAGAGCAGAAAGTTTCCAGTGGAATCCCCTGTTGGTGTTTCTTATTAAAATAATACATAAAGTAATACATATTTTCATGTTTTGATGCCTTTTTCTTTTTGTTGTTTCCGGCTTTTAACCTGATTTGCAGCAAGAGGTTAAAACTTGCTCTTGCTGCAAATAGTCCAGCTTTATTTGCAATTATCTGCCTTTTTTTTTTCCTGATGAAGTTTCATATTTAAGGAGGAAATGTAACTTTTTCTTTGTGGTGGTAACATCAGCAACACAAAGTACAAAAGTTTAAACATGATTCAGCAGAAAAAAAAGAAAAAACAAGTTATGATTTATTGTGTAGGATTTAATTTTTGATATGCTGCATATTTTTGTTGTTTATAAAATTCAGTTAAATATGTAAATGTTCATCACTAAGCAGGCCATCAGTTTCTTTCTGCATTGGACAGAGATTTTAGATCCCATGGACTCAAACGCACCAAACTCTGCAGACATTAAATATAACTGTTAAGCGTATTTCTTTCTGACAGGCCTGTTTGTTCTGTATTTCTGATGGTAATTAAATCTTGTCATTTTTTTCTTTTAAATGTGAATATTGAGTCTGGTTTTCTTTCATTGCAGCTGGGTTAAGGTTTGTGGTTTGAAGTTTCAAATGTTTGGAAAACCTTTGAAATGCTTCAGTGTTTAGTGAGAACGTTTTTATCTTTAGTTGGAACGGGAAATATCGAAAATCATATTTTTATAACAGGCAGTTTGTCAGCTATTCATTCATTTATTCATTTTATTTTTTTACCAAAAGGTAAGAGATGTTCCAGCAGAAACTCATGAATGAATAAAATCCTTTTTTTTATTATTTGTTTAGTCATTGTAGCCTTTATTGGGCTAAAAACATTTCCACAAGATTGAAACAAAATTCAGTTTTTCTGCTCTATGCATAAAATTGAATTTACGAGTTTAGGGTTATGTCTGGAAAACCCAAATTGTTCCTCTTTTTAGTTTTTTCCTGTTCACTAATTGAAAGGGCATGTTTGAATTAACGTCACTGTGTATCTGCATCCGTGAGAATAAGACAGAAATGTCCTTTAGTGTCTGTGGGAACATTCAGATGCATCAGCAGCAAAGTAACAGGCAAATTGAAATTTGCATATTTAGGTAAAGGTAGAAATACTAACACAAAGAACTTACAGTTTAGCCTAATGTATGAAGGAAGAATTTTGAAAGTGTAATTACGAGAACTATTCAGATTCAAATGGAATGCGTGTTCTGCATCTTTATGCAAAAATAACTACAAGGAAGTGAAAGTGACTGTGGGATATAGACACCGTTTGTTGGGAGAAGAGAAGGTCATAAAATAACGGCTGCTTGAGGGGAAGGATCTGTGTTAATGCTGTTTTGTGCATCGAGGATGCAGCAATTTGTCACTGATGGCGCTCTCCAATTCAACAACTCATGCAAGAAGTAGGAGATGAGGTTTTAACCAGAGTTGTTCTGTCTCCCACCACCTGAACTGAATGGAGGGAGCATCCAAACAGAGCTGGCCTTCCTGATGAGTTTACTGCTTTTTAGCTTTATGCTCCAATAACTGCGTCTTACTCAGTAATTTAGTTTATTTTCTTGTGTAAATATCCTAGTACAGTATAAATAAGAAAACTAACTTGCAAGTAACTTTTCAACAAGATATGGAATCTTGTTTAAGTCAATAATATAAGGTGCTAGTTCTAATGGTAGATTTCACTTGACATTTTTCCATGTTTTAATTTAGGTAATCCGTCAATGGAACTAGTGATTTTAGTTTTCTATTTATCCGTCTAGTTCTGTTGGTTGCTCGGTTGTAATTTTAAAGAAAAGGTTTTCATACCTGAAAAGTTTCCCTATCTGCCAAATCCTGTGCATGTTGTCTTTACACGTTTTAAACTCTAGAGGGCGACACAGTCCAGCTTTTTCCCCCCCACTGCAGTGAAAGCTGAACTTCATGAGTCAATATAGTTTTTACCGTCTACTGTAGTCAAAAATATTTAACTAATAAATATTTAAGCTATGAGTCATGTTTAGGAAATATTTGGAGGGTTTCAAAATGCATAGAAATGTTTCTTTGACAACCTCGGTGAGCAGAGGACACGTAATGAGAAGCACAAATTATAAGATGAGTTTTTAGAGATTATTAAAGAAAAAACATTAAATATGGTACACACATTTTGACAGGTGGACATGAGTCACATGAAAAAAACACGTGGACTTGGGATGTTTAATAGTGCAAAAACATGATTCACATGAAATATTTGAAAATATATAAAGTTATAAAAATTGGAAATTTGTTAGACCAACATAAAAAAATTGGAACAATGTTTTTGTTCCAGATGTAAATGTAAAGATGTTCTTTTTCTCACATGTCAAGTTGTAATAGTTAATTATCTGTGTTGAATCTGAACATGGAAGAAATGTGGGTTTATGTTCAACATAAAGATCTTGTTAAATTTGATTTACCACATTTTATTAAATCTGTGTTGAGCATTAAACAAATGAATCTTTCTTCAAACATTTCTCAACAGTTAAGTTTCTTTTTCCCATAAACCTCCAATTGTTTTCCATAAAAGAGAGAAAAAAATCCATCTCCTCCTTTTAAAAGTGTACCATAAGTAAGATCATTATTGTTATTACTGTCATCGGATGAAGTGGGAGTTAAAGATGCTCCGACACAAACACACGACGTGAATGTGGCTGAATGTTCTCCTCATGGAGCCTCCTCCTCGTCTTCTCCAGCTGTGGGAGCGCTGCTGTGAGGAGCCCATCATCTCAGGAAGTAATGGACAACCGTCTCCACCTCATTACTCCAGCCTACACACACACTACACACACACTCTGATTGGACACGTGTCTGGAAACAGGATAATGCTGCTGTTCCGGTGTCTTAAACTCAAAATTTCAACATTTCACTCTGGGTCTCACTTTTATCTGATACTTCTGCAGGTTTCTAATCATGGTTTTGTGTCATTTTATTTTCTTATGAAATGTATTTATTTAGAGAAAAAGGAAACATGCAATATTACAATTCAGTGTAATCCACTTTTCTTGTGTATGTCTCCTTTTTCTTTTTTAAGTACATATTGGGTCATTTTTTACCATGTTCCAGCTTCAGCAGAATTTACAATGGCTAAAACGACAAACACAAACGCACATCCACGTATTAAAAAGCCCCAAACCTGATCAGGTTTTCCAAAATTACCTCCAGTTTTCTGCCATGGCATATTATGGCCATGGAAAATGGAGAAAAGGAGTCCATTTCTGCCCAAACTCTCAGAAACTTTGAAGTTAAGCTCAGAAAACTCAACTATTCTGAGATTAATTTCAGACATTTTCTATAAAAACAAGCAAATTTCAGTTTGAAAAGTTGAAAAATTGCTAGAAAAATTTAATGAAAAACCAGTTTTATAAGACAAATGTTTCAGCTTTTGGAAATTTTATGAGTTTGAAATGTCGACAGATTTCGACTTTTGACACTCAGAGTTTTATGTTTCTTTTTTAATGAAAATTTGTCATTCAATACTTTTTCTTATGGGATGCTTTTTTGAGATTGTGAGAATATTCTCAAAAACTTTTAATTTTTTTCTAGCAAATTTTTAACTTTTTCTGAAATTTCCCTTTTTTGTACTTTAAAATTGCCTGAAATTTGCTCCTCTGCTGCCTGGTCCTGATACGCCACTGCAGTTATCAGATCTTCTTTCTCTAGTTTTAGAAATGACATAACATCTTGAAACCACAAAGAAGTTGAAGGTGTTTTAGAGAATTTCCAAAGGCCTAAAATGTGTGTGCCTGGCTAGAAGGGACACACATTGTACCTATACACTGTACTAATGTTAGTACACCAACTGGAAAACCAAAAATTGTTAAGAAAGGGTTTTATGTCAATCTGGCATTTAAAGAGCTTCAGAAAGAGCAGCTGAATATTCCAAAATCTACAAAATGTTGTGGTTTAGGTTTCATGGAGTGGCTACACACTGATCCAACACTTGTGGGTAAATTTCACACAGTTGGGACTTTGAGTGGTGAACTTTATGTGGCATTTTAAATTAAATAAATTGTAATCTAGCACAAGATGTACTTCACCAAATATTAAGAATAGCCTTCTCCCAGAGCTGGTCCAGCTTGGGATGTTTTTGATTGCATAAACTAACATTTAAAATAATCTGAAGTTACCTTTTGATTATATATTCCAAATAAAATGTTATAAAGATGTCTCTAAATACAAATAACTTGACTAAACTCCACTCTTTCCTTAATTGAGGGCCTCCTAACCTCAACAAATATCTCAACAATGTAGAATGCACTGTTCTAAGGTCAGACAGAAAACAAAGGAAATGGAAAACAAATAAGGTCAAAAATACAAACCCAGAAAAACCCCAAAAATAAAAACAACCCTGACGATTCCATCTAAGCCTAGCTGTCCTTCCTTTCTTTTTTTTAAAGACTTTGCAACACTAGCTAGTGAGCTTTCCTCAAAGTATCAACCAGAAAACGGGCCAGGACAACAGGAGAAGAGATTAAACCTCAGCGGTTGTGTCCTGTCTGTCGTTTCTATATCTGGGGTTCCCTCTCTACACCAAATACTCCCAGAGTTTAGTCTTTCTGCAGAAGAGGCAACTTCTTGTACCAGGATCTCATTCTGTCTGTCAAAGGTCAGAGCTGGATCGTAGCTGGACCAGTAAATCCAGAAAATCCACCTTTTAGTTCGGCTCCTTCTTCACCTCAAAATACCGGATCAGTCACTGCAGGGCTCCAGACAAATCCAGAGTCATCTATTCATTTTATCCTCTTTGCTGTCGTCTTTTAGGGACAATTCTCAACCCGCATGAAGCACTCCGCCTTTTCCCAGAGGAAAGCCATGATCTCAGATTTAGAGAAGTGAACTTTCATGCTCACCACCTCATGCTCAGCTGTGTAACAGTCCAACTCTTGCTAAAGTTGCAGCTTGAAAGCGGCAGCAGAACCACAACATCTGCAAAAAGCAAACAGACTCCGGCATTCCCAAAGCAGACAACCTTCTCCCCATGACTACGCCTTGAAATCTTGCCCAGGAAGACCGCAAATGGTTTGGGAGGCAAAGGGAAGAGTTCTGGGAACAAGCTTCACCTTGGAGTGAAAATGCTGAGTTGGGTTGACAGACTTTTCAGGAAAAGCATGAATATTGTTCAAGTCATAAAATGTTATCTGGTAAAACTTTACCTGACAAATTAAATCTGATAGTATGCAATTAGATTAAATTAGACTGAATATATAAGTCACTTTCCTAGAAATTACAGGATACTTTAACTTATAAGTTACTTTCCTAAAACTCAGAGGTTACTTTCTCAGAACTTGGTAGGTACTTTTTAAGACTTACAAGTTACTTTGTCAGAATCTAGAGGTCAGTTTGCTTGGACTTGATGATTACTTTCCTAAAAGTTAGAGATTACTTTCCCAGAACTTTGAGGCTAGTTTGTCTGAATTTACTAGATGCATTTTGGAGCAGGTTGCTTTTCCAGAACGCAGAAGTTAGTTTTCATAAATTAAAAGATTTTGTTTTTACTCATCAGCACTTTCCCAGAACTTAGAAATTACTAACCCAGTACTGCTTTCAATAACTTTACAAATCTGACCCTCAAATTCTCTTAACTTCCAGTTTGTATTGAAAAATTATCAGGCTATTTTTGCTCATTTTATTAGTTAAGATCTAGAATAGTTCCTCAATATAAATCACTTATAAATAAGTCACAGAACACAGCCTCATTCTTCAAAGTACCCAGTGAGTTCCCTGAAAGTTACAGGAAAGTATATGGGCTATTTCTGCAGCGTTCCCATCTCAGTGTTTGGCTCCAGAATAGCGCAGATAAACAGGTTTTGTTCATCAGCTCTTCCATCCGTCAGCTTTGTTCCTCATGCTTTCCCACTTCTGCACATTTTCCACGTCTCCACCTTTTGAATTTAGTTTTTATTCCTCCTTTTTCACAAACATCATCACAAGTCTCTGTCATTAAAACGATAATGCACGAAATCCATTTTCTGTGCTGTACAGCTTCAGTTTTCCCCCTTCCTCTCATTCTCCCTCCATGCACCTTTCACTCCCCCCTCTCCTCCTCCTCTCTTCCTCTTCCTCCTTCTTTCTCTGCTCCCCACTGGATATCAATCAGAATCTATCACTCCACCTATTCCTGCTGCCTTTGTGTCAGAATTCACAGGAACTTCACGGAATTGGAAACTGTTTTATTGTTACATCGAACTCTCGCTGTGTGTGTTTTTGTGAAGGAGTGCGTCGAGCTTCAGTGGCAGAATTAATGGAATGCACACACACACACACTCACGCACACACACGTCCTTGCCACCCAGCATCACCACAACACTTCCACACACACTCATGCATTCATGCACACATTAGGGTGTTAATTGTTGTGATAACACCTTCCAATAACAAGACTCTAATTATCAACATGTTTGGCTGTGGGAGTGTGTATCTGGCACTTGCGTGCAGATCGTGGGGTGAGCGTTTCTGTGTGTGTGCCAGTGTGAGGTGTGGCACCGAGGGAGGAAGGTTTGATGATTTTCGAACATGCTGCTGTGCCTGCTTCGGTGTGAGGGGTGGATGCTCTCATGTATGGGGCGATGATGTCTCAGTCTCAGTCCGGATTTGCATATGACAAGAGGTCTTTTGTTGTTTAGCTAATTGCAAAAGGCTCTGCTTGAGAAATGACACCACCGCAATGCATTCCACTGAATGTGTTTGTTGTATTCACAGAGAGAGATTTTTGCAGATCTTTGTCATGTGTTTTGCAGATCACATGGTGTCACAATCATCCAGCAGAGCCAAACTGGAAGACTTGTGTCGTCGTTTGAAGGAATAGTTTTTGAGTTTTAAATCTGGACATGAGCTATAGTTGTCAACAGTCATTATCTGCTGACTCTAATGCCAGAAAACTGGCTCTGTCTTGGCAGCAAGAAAGTTTTACTGTCCAAGCTGCTCTGCTAATGCTAGCTTGTACGTAAACCGAAGGATTACATTTAGTTTTAGCTGGACAGTTTGTTTTGGTTTATGTTCTCTAACACTCACAGAGCTAATCATTCAGTATTTTACTGAGATCTTCTGGGAAATACACACTTTCTTGGCTGCTGCTTTAGTTTCACTGTACCGTTAACTTCCAGCAGCTAGCTAAGGGCTCTGCATGGTTGAGTCAAAATGCCAAAATCAGTTGTAAATGTTGCAGTTGCATGACAAAAGTCACATTATTTTGTTCTCAGTCTCATCTTGTCCCCTAAATCTTATCAGATCCCAGCTGGCAAACTTTTTGGCCCCGTCCATGGAAAAATATCGGTTTGAATTATAAAAACTGTTCAGAAAAAACATGAACAAACCAGATTTGTTTGAGTCAGCAGCTTGCTGAGATAAGAACAGTGACTCCCAGCAGGAAGAAATATTCTAGACTGAGTTTCACATATAAACCACTTCAGATTTTAAAAAGAGAACTGGTCCCATTTTGACACCGGTTTGAATTCTTTACCAAACCAGAGACTGACCCGTGGGCCAATGCACCAGAGAGGATACAAGGTAGCAACACAGGCTGATCAACAGTTTCCAGTTAATGTTGTCACTTAGAGTCTGTTCACCCTGGATGGGTTTAGATTTAAAACTATTTTCATGCAAACCTGAAATTAATTTCTGATTGGAAATAATCAGAAATTTTAGTGTTTCTAAAAAAAGATAAAACATGTAAAATTTGATGTCAAAAATGATTAATACCCTGAGAAAATCTTTAAGGATCTTAAAACTCTCCTTGACAATTTAACTCTCATGATGAAGTCCAGGTCAGTGACGTTGGGTGACCTTCTTACCATCACCCTAATCTTTAGCACCCTCCACTGTATCTCTATCAAACTGAAGTCGTGACTTTTACTGGGCCATCTCAAACCTTTAGTATTACTTTAAGCCTAAATCTGCAAGGAGTATGAATTATTTTTGGCTTAGCAGAGGCTCCTGACGCCACGGTGGCCCATTGTGGAAACACCCAGGGGACCAGCACATCCTGCACCATGTGGCGAACATTAAACCCGGGATACTGGGCAGTTGGACAATGCAAACCTTCAAGGTGACTCCTTGAGACCCGCCTCATTCCTGACGGTTTGCAAACTGAACCATTTATACACCTAGGTTGCATGTAGATGAAATTACATCCAAATCTGAGCGTTTATTTATTTTTTTGTTGTTTTTGTTTAAAGCTGCAGTATGTAACTTTCATTAAAATTATATATTTTTTACATATTTATTAAAATTATCATTATGTTGTGACAGTATGATATAAAACAATAATCTGTGAAAAGAATCCTGCTGGGGCTGCACAGTGGTGCAGTTGGTAGAGTTGTTCCCTTGCAACAAGAAGGTTCTGGGTTCAATTCCCAGCCCTGGTCTTTCTGGAGTTTGCATGTTCTCCCTGTGCATGCGTGGGTTTTCTCCAGGTACTCCGGTTTCCTCCCACAGTCCAAAAACATGACTGTCAGGTTAATTGGCCTCTCCAAATTGCCCCTAATTGTGTGTGTATTGTGTGTGTGCATGGTTGTTTGTCTCTGTGTTGCCCTGTGACAGACTGGCAACCTGTCCAGGGTGTACCCTGCCTCCTGCCTGGAACATTAGCTGGAGATGGACAACCAATCACAGACAGGAGGAGGGTCTTAGGGCTGCCAATCACCCTTATGTACCAGCTAGTTCACCACAACATAGTCTCCCATGAATGCTAAGGCTAGTTAGCATGGCTATTGATGATGCCAGATAAATTGTTTTCCTAGAAGTTGTTTCTCTGCCATTAGCACACTGAGCAGCATGTGCTCAATGTGCACATTGATTGACAGCGCTAAGACCAACCTCCCGAATCTGATTGGGAGGAGCTGGATTAGCTCAATCTCTTCATAGATTATTTGTCTCATGCCATACTTTGGAATTGTATTGGGGCCAAAAGGGAGCAGATTTTGGCCAAATAAAAAGAAAAATCTGGAAAAGAAAACTTTGAAAAACCCACAAATTTGCTAGAATATCTAAAAACTTTTAGGATAATCTCAGACATATAAAAAAGAGTTTTTCAGATTAACCTCAGAAAATTTCTAGAAAGAAAACTTGGAAATATTCAGAAATTTCCAATGTTTTTCTAGAAAATTGCTGAGATTAATCTTAAAATTTCCAAAGATTTTCTAGCAAATTATTGACTTTTGAAATTTCAAAATTCCAAAATTATTTCAATAAAATTTCTTAGATTCATTATTTTATATATTTTTTACATATTATGGACTTTTGACAGTCAGAAATTTCTTTGTTTCTTCTAGAAAAACTCTTAGATTAATCTCAAGATTTAAGAGTTTTCAGTGGAAATGTACTCCTAATTTTTCTTTTTTTCTATCTACAATGGCCCTAACATGCATTCTCACAACACTGTCACAACATGGTGTCAGTTTTAGTAAATATGTAAAGGAAATAAACATATTTGCATATATAAAGCAGTGTTCTTTGTTTAAGAAAAGCAGTCACTGTTTTACGGTGGAAGATGATGCAGGTCAAAATAAGGTATCTGTCTTATAAAAACACATTCACCTTGTTACAGCAGAGATCACATCATGTAGACAAAATGCAGAAGAAAGAAAAAGCCTTGAAACCCGCAGCCTGTTCATGCAGCAGGATGTTTGGTAGTGACTGGCTCTCATGGAGGCTTTAACGGCCTGGTAGGTGTACTGAACAGACTGCTGGTCGGTTTCCCGGCTGGTTGACTGTTTGACTGGCTGTCTGAGTGGGCGGCTGGCTTCTTGCCTGCCTACTTGGTTTACTGGCTGACTGGTTGGCCCGGTGCCTGGTTGGCAAGCTCACCAGCCTCAGTCGTGTCCCAAGCCAAGCCCCTGCGCCCCTCCAGATCTTAATTGGGTTAAGTTTGTCCGCCACAGATAACACTTCCTCTTTCTTCGGAGAGTATGGAAACAAAAAAATGGCCTGGCAATAATGACGCTCTTTAGCGGGGCTCTATTCTGCTTTAGGTGGAGGGAAATTAGGATAAAGGGGGTGGGCTCCCTGCAGAGGGACAGTGTCGGGGGAAGTGCAGCATTGTTCAGCGCTAAGCGCTCAATGAGAACCGAGAGAACGAAGAAAGAAAAGGGAGCGAAGGAAAGTAGATTTGGTTTTCGTTGTAGGGCTGTCACATTGCCACAGTTTCTTTTTAACAACGTCTCATGGCACAGACACACACGACCCTGAGAGACGGGGCACACACCCAGGAATACAAACGTGTCATTGTGTGTGTGCACATGGCTTTTAGACACACAATTTCCCACTTTCCTGTTCAAAACTAACACAAAGAAAATGTTCTTTCCTGCAGCTGAGCCAAGAAATTTACAAAGAGAGCAGTAATAACAGCCTTCAGTTAAACTGAACAAAGGTGTGTGCCGCTATGACCAACTCAGGCTGAGCAAGGCTGCCTCATGGTGGTCATAATGATGTTTTCACTCTCCAGGAATTCATATTTTACCTTTCCTATTATATTTGCTATCAATAAAAATTGCCACAAAGACAAAATACTCATATTTCATTTTGCCATTAAAGGGGAACTATTATGCAAAATTCACTTTTTGCATGTTTTTGTTCTTCCATTTGGGTCTCTCAGTACTCCAATTGAGTTTTCTGGGAATAAGTTATTGATTTTTTTGTTTTTGGAAAACAAGCCGTTTCAAAAACGGTTGTGAAGTCACAATCAACTAGCAACCCGAATGGAGCTGGATAGCTGGTTTTACCACTGTACTGTACAACGGCTGCTGGCAAAGATAAGTGTTTTGTTGTCCTTGACTTACCATCCTGAAACTACTTGCTGCTGTTTTGTTGGTTGTGCAGGAGGCTCCACCTCTGCTTTTCAAAAGGTTGTATAGTTGCACATCTGTTTGCCGCCATTTTAGAGATTAAACTTTGATTTGGGGGCGTGGCCAGCAGCAGATTTGCATAAAAGAGAGAGAGCCCTAAAGCAGCTCATTCTGAAAGAAACTCAAAATTTAAAATTATTGCTAAGCTACTTTAGAATATAACTTTAAAAGCTTGGACGACCTTGAACCTGGATGGAGAACCTTTTGGAGACTTTAGATGTGTCAAGCCTTATCTTCTAATATTAAAATGACTCCAAACTCAACAGCAAGAACTTCTGCTTCATTCATTCTGCACATTACTCACAAAAACACATTATTTCCTCTGCAAAATCTTTGGGAAGCGAGTCAGGCTGGAAATGAGCAAAGCCTCAAAGCAAACATGAAAATGATGTTGATCTTTTTTCTCTGTCTCCACGCTGAATATTTATTGGTATATGGCTGCAGGCTAAACTCTCTCCCACTTTTTCACCTTTGGATCAGTTGACGAACGCAGCTTACACTGAGACAAACACACAAGCAGCAGTGAGCACACATAATCAGATTGTTTTGTTTTTTTATGCATGCATGCATGCAGCATGTACACCATTACATTGAAATTCAAACTAGTAAAGAATAATGCAGGCGACTGCAGTGCATCTGCAGAAAAACGATCTTCTTTCTGTTGTTAACAGCAGATAAACGATGCAGCTTCGTGTTAGCATTTTAGTCGGTCACACATGAACTTGTTTCAAATAAAAGAAGGTGATACAAAGTGTAAAAGAATGAGATTTGAGGACAGGGAGAGACACGAGAGGCAGCAGAGGGATTAAGGCAGGCGGGGAGAGAGAATGTGCTTTAGGCTACATAAATATAACATGAACTGTGTTCGCAGGTGGCAGGTGGGGAAGCAGCACAATGCAGAGGAGCCATGTTCAGCAGCACTTTGTTCAGCAGTGGAGAATAGACTTTCTGTGCCTCTTCACCTCAGGAACTCCAGGCTTTGATAGCTGGGAGACAGAGAGCGGACTGATGTGGAAACAGCTCGCAGCGCTCTCTGACCCTAACTCCACTCTCACTCCCTCTCAGTCTTATTCCTGTTGCAGATGCTCTCACCTCGCATTGTGTCGTCGTCCAGCTGACGCCACGTGAGCTGCGAAAATCCTCAGTCTGGATGGAAGGAAAAAAGTTTGAAAAAAAAAATGAATTCCCATTTTCTGAAGGCTGAATGTTTATTAAAAGTTTCCCCTCAATTTCATTTAAAATCAGTCCTTACATTATTTATTAATTAAGTTGTACTTTGTACTTTTATTTTGAATTGTCGTCATAAAAAAACCCCCAGAAACATAAAATTAGCTTCTTATCTTTCTTTTGAAAGGACATAAAAAAGCGAAAACATGAAAAACAGATTCTGTTCTAGTTGCTAAAACCTGCATCTGAGAAAGTAAGTGCACCTTTCCTGCTTATGCCAGAGGTTCACTAACTAACCAGGAGTTCAGGCAGTTTGCAGCTCAGGAGCAGAGAGGAGCGAAAACACAACGCAATGACTCATCCATCCATCCATCCATCCATCCATCCATCCATCCATCCATCCATCCATCCATCCATCCATCCATCCATCCATCCATCCATCCATCCATTTTCCTTCAAACATGGGTGAAAGGAGAATTTGAGTCTGTACAACAAAATGTTTGCTGAAAACATCTGTCATTATAAATGTTTACCTTCTGGGCCGATCAGCCAATCAGATTTCAGCGTGGGGCGGAGTTGATGAACTGTTCGTTCCCATAGTAACATGTGGTTTATTTTAAGTTTTTAAAATGATTCATAATGTCTAAGAGTTGTGTAACTCAATCATCCTAAAAATTTGTCTTAATAAATTAGTCTAATGGCACATTTTTGTTTAACTGTCAGAGAAACTGAACACAATAAAAATCAAGAAGAGAAAATCATTATCATTTTGGATACATTTCTGAAGATGTGGCAGAATGTGTTACTTATGCATAGCTATTCAGAAAACTAATGAAATTCTAAAAATATTCATGTAAATGTTGCCTTCATGTAATATCTTATGCAGGTTTAAAGTTTAATGTAAGCGCAGCTCACTGAATAGCCCAGTGTCCAGCCAGCAGTAGGTTTTATTTAATGTGAAGGTGTAAGATCAGTGGGATCTTCATGGAATCACCTCCGGCTCCTTGTTTTCCGTCTCGCTGCTGTTAAGGTATGAAATCTTTGAGCCAAATCCCCATTTTGGAGCCATAAAGCTACATCTGCTGCTGGTTTATTCCATTGATGTCCTGTCTGTATCAATTCCCGCTGCATGTCTGTTGGCGGACTTATTCAGAAGCTGCTGCTTGATGTTCTCTTGTTGTGTGCATTAAAAAGCCAAATCCTTGTGGAGATGACAGAGGGTGTAATCGCTGGCTATGTGATTCAACAATAAGGCCCTTAGAAGCCATTCAGAGTGGGGCCTGTCCTTGACCCTTAAGGAGCTTGTAATGTGGGCTTTTTTCCCCCGCTCTTTGTATTTACAGGCACAAACGGGGAGGGGCGCCGGAGGTGGAGGGGGGACCGACCGCTGAGCGGGGGCTTTTGGCCCTCCATGCCACTGGCAGCATACAGGGGGAGCCTCACACACACACACACACACACACACACACACACAAAGACATGCACACAAAGACATGCACACATGGGTGTCCTGCATGGCCAGAGTTGCATAGTAACTAGTTACATTTACTCAGTTACAGTTTATTTGAGTAATATTTTGAGAATGTGCTTTTTACTTTTACTCGAGTAATTTAATTATGAAGTATTGATACTTAAGTAACATTTCTGGATATTTGACTCACTGTGAGTAACTTCACCAAATGAAGAACAAGATTGTTTTAATAAAAAAAAATCACCAGATTCAGTCAACCTGCACAGTTTTAGTTTCATAAGTTTTATATTGAAAAACAAAAATTGGAAAAAAAATTATTTTCTCTGATTTTGTTATTTGTTTATGGAGCCTGTCTGGTGGGAGAAAAAAAAAATCCAACATAATCATAAAACGTTAGTTGGTTTTTTTCTCTCCAACAGTAACAGGCGTGCTCTGTAATTTGAATGAAATTTATATGAGTTATTTTCATTTTAGTCTTTCAACTACCAAACTTTCCACATAACTTTAAATTTTGGTCCATCTGATGATGGGATTTCTAAATGTTAAATGATAATTTTGACTCAATACACAGGAAAACAGACTGTCTTCTGTCAGAGGCTTCTTCAAATTCACTGTAATACAGACTGCTGCAGAACATCTGTCCTGCAAACAGTCATCACCATCCACAATACCTCTATGAATGTTTTGAGTTTATATGAGTTACAGCAACATTTAATTTTAATATAGTTGCTTTGAATTGAATTCCCACAAGTCTGAACCAGAAGTGATCCGGGCCACTGAGCCGCCATGTTGGTAGGCAGGGCGCAGAACAGTGATCAATCAATCGATCAGATTTTATTTGTATAGCACATTTCAGCAACAAGGCATTTCAATGTGCTTTTCATCATTAAACATAAAAACACAGAGTTATGCAACATTGAATCAACAATCAAAAACATTGTTGATTGTGATGCTTGTGGGCGAATATCCTGAACGTTAAGAAACAGGTCATATTTGAAAAGATCGGATAGTATCGGATTTATGAACACATATCCAAGTAGAGTGGGTTGCATTTGAAAAAAATGTGATCTGTGTTGTTTATTGTCATGAAAAGATCAGATTCGGGTCGCATATCGGGTTTGGGTCACTTCAGGCTGCAGTGCAAACGCAGCTTTAGTTGGGTACATTTTTAGGTTACTTTACTCACCTCTTGCTCATTTCATTTTGGAGGGAAGGCTGAAGGTTTGCGGGTGAGACAACTGAGGGGATGGAGAGAGAAAAGAAGTCCTCCTCCTCCCGCCTCCAGCAGCTCCAGCAGGGGTCGGTCTTAAAGGCTTCTCTGCCTCTCCGCGGGGAGGGCAGGGTGTGGTAGGGGGGCAGGGAGGCTCAATCTGTGGCCCCGCTGGTCAGCACTGGGAGCTCCACGTTGCTGGGCTATCCATGACAACCAGAGCGAGAGACGGGAGAGGGAAAGTCAGGGAACATGGAAAAGCTCAGCTGCGGTCAGAGAGCGCTCGGTTGGAGCAGAGAGACGAGAACAAAGCACCCAGTGATTTTCATTTCTCCCTCTTTGTTTGCTTTATATTGTCCACAGACGTGTCCCCTCTTTGCTTTACTGGGAATAAAGGAGCTTCAAAGGAGACGCAGCCACACACAACCATGTAGACATAAATGCACACACATGTGTGGCTAATTGAATTATGTGTGTACAGTGAGTCAGATGCTTTCTGTTCGCCGTGAAAGCAGCTCTCTGAAGGGGCGCAGCACTCCTAAAGGCCAGCGGAGGACGCAGAGAGGCACATTTTAAGGAAAATGTCACCAGATTTTAAACCGAGGAGTAACGTTCCCTTTACACAAAGGGCCTGCTTGTCTGCACTCACTGCCAGATTGTAAGTCAGTGTGGTCCAGAGAAACAACAGAACATGAAGGTTAAACGGATGTGAAATCAACTTTTTTTGAGTTTTACATCATGTTTTAATGTTATCTCATCAAAAACATACTTGGAATGTTGTCTTGATTCTTACATGCATGTTTGAGCAATCCTTTAGTCTCCATGGCAACCATTCAGCTGCAAAACGCCTGGTTGGACCTAGATCCACCTTCAAGGCACAGCTCCTGCTTGGAGTTGCAGTTTCCATCTCTGCTCCTTCAGACTAGCCTGCAGCAATTAGCAAACACCTGGTGGAACTGAGTACCTGCTGAGCTCATTGTAGGAACTACGTGTCAGTGAAACGCTGGTAAAAATGTTAAATGGTAAATAGAGGAGCAATGGTGTGATGACTTCCTGACAGCAGTTCTTAAAGAGACAGAGTCCCAATTTCAAGATGTTAAATTACAAAGTAAAGTTATTTTAAGGTATGTTGGATCTCTATAGCTTTTCATAACAACTGAACATAACAGCACCATTTTAAAGTGCAATCAAGTAACTATGTACCTGGAAAACACGTTACTGCCACTATGTTAAGTTTTAAATTTCATGCATCCATCCTCTGGTCTGTCCATCCAATGTGCCCAATCCATAAGGACAGATATATTCAGTCTAATTCTGTTCTCTGACAAATACAGACATTTTTAGATTAATTTCAGAAATTTAAAAATGAATTTTCTGAGCTCGAGAAGTCAAACATTTACAAGAATAAACATTTTTTTAACCTCAGAAATTTGCTTGAAAATAGCCTGGAAATTTCTGAATTTCAAAAGTCAAATTTGTGTAAGAAAAAAGTCTGAAGCTTTAATATTGATAAAATTCAAAGCTCAGAAAGTCAAGAATTGCCAACTCCAGAAATTTCCCCTTTTTTTTTGCAGAAAATTTCTGACAATCATTTTCTCCCATATCTTCAACTTCTGGAGTTCAGAAATTTCTACTTTATGCAAATTAAATGTAACTAGTTACGACCCAACTCTGGCCAAAAATGAAAATGAGTTTGACACATCTGCTCTGTTGAGTCCAATTCCAGGTTGCAGTTGCGCCATTTGGCCACAGCTCGCCGCTGTTGCATAACTCTCCTCCCCTGCCTCCCCTCTCTCCCTCCCTCTGCCCATCTTGCCTCTCTCGCTCTCTCCCTCTCTCTCTCCTGCCTCTCTGCCTCAGCCAACCCGGGCTGTGCCGAGCTGCTCCCTGCGGGATCAGAGCGCTCCCCCGCCGGGACCCTTCTCTCACATCCCCCTGCTGGGACGCGGCTACATTTCCAGCCAAGCACTGCCTGCCTTGGCTTTATTATGTGTGTCTGCGCCGCAGCCCCGCCAGCAGAGGCAGGCAGAGGAGGAGGAGGGAGGCTGGTAGCCAGAGTCAGGACAAAGAAAAAGCAGGGAGACAGAGGCTAGCGCAGGGTTAGACCGCTCCAAACATCAGCCTGCCGTTTATTAGGAAATATTAAACAGAACGGCTTGTAAAAGCAGCTTTCCCCTCGGGGTGGAGAGGCAGGGGGGAAGGAGCGCACTGTCCATGCCACCAGATCCACAACACCTAGAGTAGAAATAACGGACGGCTCTGCCCGGTTCGGCTCCTGGAGGGGTGGGGGGAAGAGAACCAGAACAGCCTGAAACAGTGACACTAAACTAAAGAAGCTGAGAGGAAGAGGAGAGGAGGAAGAAGGCGCGCTTCAATCGATAGAAAATATTTGAAAAAAATACCCGAAATACCAAAAACAACAATCCGTACGAGGTGCTGGCTGTCACTTCTCTCTATCGCAGCGCGTGGAGGTCCTGTCCAGGTGTTGGTTGGTGTTTTTTTTTTTTTTTTTTTTTTTTTTTTTTTTGGACGCGCGCGTGGGTGGCAGCTCGCGCACAGGTCCGTCCGCGAGCGCTGGAAGAGGTCGGAGAAAGCGGAACGCGTGCGGCAGCGGCGGCGCGGCAGAGAGAAGAGAAGAAACAAAATCAAGGTTGTCGGAGTCGCGGCGAGCGAGGAAGTTGTGTCCGCTTCTCCCACAAAACGCAGCAGCAGCGGCAGCTGACTGGCCGGACTGACGGCAGTGACCGAAGCTGCCGCATTGCAACAGGCGAAGAAGCAGCGAAGAGGTGGTGGAGGTGAAGAAGAAGGAGAAGAAGAAGAGGGAGGAAGAGGAAAGGACAGCCCGGCTGCTCCGCCGCCTGCATGGGAAGCTGAAACCAGGAGCGGAACGAGAGCAGTTAGAGAAAATCCAGGTTTCAGGGCGCAAAGCGGAGATGTCCAGACGGAAACAGGCCAAGCCGCGCTCTGTTAAAGGTAAGAAAAGTGCTGGTTTGGGAGCGGAACCGGAGTTTGTGCCGCTGCAGCGTTGACTCTTAATTTAATTTAAGTTGATTTTCCCCCAAAGGGCTGTAAGCAGGCTGTGTGAAGCTCTACAGCTGCTTGGCTTAAAACCTGAAGTTTACTGAGTCAGACTGTGGAAAAAAAAACAAAAAACAAGCAAGTCCTGTCCGCGTATACCTGACTGAGTGGAAATTGTTTTTTAATTAGCTGACACGGGTGGATCATTGTTCTGACAGTGTGGGCTGTTTTATTATTTTTACACCAACTTGTTGTGGTTCACTGAATGATCTCCAATTAGAGGAGAAATCCCAATTTTTAATTTACCCTTAAAAAATGTACTAAAGATGCTATTAGAATATGGAAAACCGCATAATTGTAGCGGCTTGAAGGTTTCCGTCTTATTTAAGTATAATAACGGCTATTTTTCCGCATATTTATTATCTAAACATCCATAAAATTGATTGTTTCTGTTTAAAAAATAAGTTTTATTTGCTGCTAAACGAGGCGTGAGTTTTTCCGCCATCGTCATGAAGTGGCGTTCATTGCAGTGCATGGCTGAGTGGGCATCACGCAGGGGCGGGGTGGAGGGGGGGCATGTGGTGTCCTTGGCCTCCCTGTTTCCTTTATGGGACCCAGATGGGCAGCGGGACTGTCCGACCATGTGGTCACCAACTCCTCCTCCCCCCTTTTCCTCTATTTCCTAAAGCCATCCACGCTTTTCCTTTGGTTTTTTTCCTCCTGTGTCCGTGAAGCCTTCCTGGTATTAATTATAAATCAGGAATGTTGGATATATTTTGGGGATGTTTGGAGGTTTTTAGCTTTTGCTTTGAGGCGGGACGCCTTTCATTCAGTCCACTTTAGAGGGGAGGCTGCATGTGCTGTGCAGGAATCTCTGACAGAACGTGTTAATGCGCTCCCTCGGGGATGGGTTTGTGGTTTTTATGTCTTTCTACTGCGGGTTGCGTGTGCATAAAAACGGTTTAAAACTGTTGCTTTTTAGCTCTTGTAGGGAGGAAGATGTGATCGGCAGTGACAGCTCTCGCTTTCCACAGCCGCCTCAGGAATCCTGGGCAAACTCTGGTTCATTTTGAGTTGATTCCTGCAGCATGGATCTGTTTCTGGTTTAGAAATGTGTCACATCGTCCACCTCCTTCAACAGTAGCTGCGTCTCCATCGACTACATAGTTGCACAAATTGGAATTACAAAAATAAATTTGCTTAAGTAAAAAACAACTCAAGTTTTTTGATAAAAAGCTTTTGTACTGATGTATCAAAATTAGTTTATTTCACAAAGCTGCAATGGAAACACTTTTTTGCATCACATGAATCACAAAATCAAAGGGATGCTAATAGTGACGAAAATGGCAAAGAAGACGACAGGAAGTGGTGGGAGGATGATGGCGTGTCACGTTTTTTAGTGACTTATCCCACGAACAAACTTATTCACGTGTGTTTTTAATTGCATTTCTTAGTTAATGGAAACAACACAATTGCAAAATTGTGTTTTCTTTTCTGCACTAGCAGAATATCAGCAAATTTTGTAATGGAAACGCAGCTGGTGTTTCTGTATTTCAACTATGTGTGCACTGATTGGACTTTTTAAAAAGCCTGACTTGCTGATTCCGATTTTGGTTGATGCAGATTTTTTTTTTTGGTCTGAAATGTCGCTAAATAGAGAAAGAACGTTGTCGAGTGGGCAACAGTGGGGTGGTTAATGTTAACTGCAAACATGCAGACGTGACCTGGCGCAGGTCAAATGCCTCTTTGCTGAGGTGGATAAGATCGACTTCAAATATAAGTATCTGCCGATCACAGAGCTCTCAAAAGAAAGGAAATCGGAGTGGATTTATTGAAACTTTATGAATAGCTGGACTGAAGAGTCTCCAATAAAGATTAAACAAAAATCATTACTGTAAAATAACAGAATTACTCAAAATTACATTAAATAATGTCACGTTTAGATCTAGAGAACATGAGAATCTACAATCCTGTTTTTCTCTGATCAGAATGTGAGAGATGGGATGAAGATGGTTGTTGCGTCCCATCCAGATCAGTAGATCCGTGTGTGTGTGTGTGTGTGTGTGTGTTTGCGCTCATGTTTTTGGAAGTGGGATCTCGTCGTTGAAGCCGGCAGGTCTCAGCAGCCTGGATAACCGGAGCTTAGCTTCAGTGAAGCAGCCGAGCGGAGCGAAGCGAGGCAAAGCCGATGCAGACGACCACCACACACACTCTCTGTCTCTCTCTCTCTCTCTCTCCCTCTTTATGTTTGTTTCTCTCTCTATCTGTGTGTTTTCTGCAAATACGGCCCTTGTTGTCTTGCCTTTAAGCACCATGTGTTATGTGCTATCTCCCGTCCGCACCTTGCCCCTCTGACAGCTTGGCACAACCTGGCGTTGGGGGGTTGAGGGGTGGGGGCGGTGGTGAGGGGGAGAGAGATGGAGGAGGAAAGCAGGGAGGGGGTGAGGGGTAAAAGGTAGGAGGGGTGCAGCAGGTGAGGTGGGCATCACCGAGGGATTATCTGTGTTTTCATGTTCTTCTGTCTTTCACCTGCTCACCCAACTCTGACCGGCTTAGCATCAGCAGCAGAATCCCAACTCAGCCATCTCTGCTGCTGCTGCAGGTCCGGACCGGATCGCAGCGACCCGATCAGAAACAGATCGTTCACTCACCAGTCTGAGGTTCGATGGCAGAAATATTGTCAGGTTTCTGTCGTCCGTCATTAAAGCTGCAAAGAAAAGCTTTAATGAGATTCATCCCAACTCCTCTTTCCAAAGTGCTTCTCTATATTATATCAAATTATATAATTTGTCTTGGGATGTTTGTGCATTAAGTGCAACATTTTACGTTATAAATATAAATAGCAAGTAGTGAATCAAAAGCGGCGTGATAATACACACATTTATAATTGCTGAACTTTATACTTGTCACTCTTTCCCTTTTTTCATTTTGACATGAAATATAAAAGTAAATTCTCAGAGACTGGGATCGACCAATTCTTCTCTTCATTGTTAGATTAAATACTAAAACCTTTACCTTATTTTCCCCATATTCATTAAATGCAGCTCTGTTTCTGATGTTTATTCTTGTCAGCTAACAGCAGGTACTTTGTTGCACTTTAGAGTTTGATAAAAAAATCTCCAAAATGTTTGCAACATGTTTTGATCCATAAACGTTATTGAAAAATCTTTATTTTACTCTATAATTACAAACCAACACCTCTGTCATAAACTTGAAGCTCGTTATTTCAGAATGTATCGTAATTGGTCAAAATCAGGATCGGCTGATCGGGGCCAAAAAAAATGGCTGATCAGCACATTTCTAATCCTAATCAATGTCTTTTAGTCAAATGTATTGCAAATCAGAGGATGAATGCAAAGAACTTGAAATATATCAATTAATCTTTTTTTAAAAAAGTGAGCTTTCTTCTCTGCTCATTAAATGCATAAAATCTTGTAATTTCCTCCATTTTGAGTTGTTAAATGCATCAACCAGCAGTATGCACTGCGATGCCATTTGTTTAATATGGATTGGGGTTAAAGTTTGAAGAATAAATGAAGATAATCTTAAACCGACCACCTCATCAAGGAACCCTGAACATTTTGATCTGATGACAAACTGGTGTTGGATCCTGAGAAGGCTGTTTGGTGCATCGAAGGACAGTAAACATCCATGCAACTCGTCTAATATAATGTGGTCATGCAGACGTTAATAATCTGATTCATTTTGTATCAAAGTGAACCTTTAGGATTGTAAATATAGATATTGCCATGATTATTATGATTTAACGTTGTGCAGGCCAAACTTTGGTGTACTGTATCCTTTTCCATCAGGAACTTAAGACAAATTAGTTCCTCACTCTTTGATCACCATGTCACATTATGATTTGAAGGGCTGTGTAATAATATCGATTTTGCGATATATATTGATATTTTCTTTCCTAGAAAAAAATCGATAGTCATCCACAAGTATCAAGTATCGTAGCATCCAACTGTGACCTTGCTCACTCACTGCTTGCTTCACTGGGAGAGTGATTAGGTCTTCAGGCTTAGAGTGATTCCTTCAGATGTTAAGTGTCAAGGTTAAAAAGGTATCAAACTATTCAGAGCATGGTAGTTGGTGCACTTTATTTACTTTACAAATGCATGTAAGCTACAGTAAGCTACTGTTTCAATTAAAAGAAACATGTTTTCTCACCACTTCTTTGATTCATTTTGTCCAGCTATCAACTTTAAGTCTGTGTCCATGTCCAACCAGAGCCAGGTATTGTGTAGATGGTGCTTTCAATCAGTTTTCAGTTAAATTAATTCAATCCAACTCTATAACAATCACAATATGTCACCAAAATCACTCTGTCCCTCTAAAATCTTTCAGAAAATCGCAAAAGTGTATTAAATTGTATTGTTTGCTGAATATCGCAATATATATGGTATCGTGAGCAGAATATTGTGTATTGTATGGTATCGTGAGATTATTGTATCACTACAGCCCTAATGATTTGTATCTTATCTGTATTTCTAGGTAGAAAGCTACAGTTGGTTCAGTTTCTGTAAAGAAGAGGTTGAAGTGTTGGATCTGGTCAAAATTGAAGATGTTACTCTGACTCTTCGGCTGTTTATCTCTGAAACTATGAAGTTACATTATTTTTGTTTTTCAAATAATTTCACGCGTTTTTGCTCTTCCTGCAACTTATTGCTTACATTTTTTTCTCTGTCAGCAAAAAAATTGAGACAAAGTTTTATTTGATAAGTGTTATCTTTTTATAAAGCAGCATTCCTTTAAAACACATCTTTACAGAAATGTTCCTTACTTTTGGAAAAGATAAAAATAATATGCATGAGCACTTTAATGCATATTTTAATATCTTTGTCCGGTTTTCTCTGGATGTTATTGTTATTTGAATGAAGTGATAAGCAGCTGCTCTGAGGAATCCATAGCAGGATTAGAGTGGTAAAGCTTTCCTGTATTTATCAGTTCACATTTTCCTTGGAAGCCTGAGAGAACGAGACCTTGGTCAAGTTATCAGAAAGCTTTATCAGAAAGTCAGGACTTTCACTCAGGCTGTAGAAACCGTAACTGAAATAATAATAATAATAAAAAAGTCTTGTTTAATAAGGATAGATGTGGTTTATGTGCTTGCTGGAAATGGGTTCTCAAAGAAATGGAAATAATGAGGCATATTTACTAGTATTATATTGGGCTTTCTTTGTTTCATCAGTCCATCCTCTTCCCACATGGCTGTTGGTCTTTTTCATAGATTTGTAGCGTGAAGAAATGCGGTCAGATGTTTGGAAACGTCCTGATGAGCAGCGGCCCTCAGGTTCGTTTGACGGATTTGGTGGAACGGTCGAGCCTCTGCAGCGATTAGACCCTGTTAGCAGGGACGGGACCTGACTAATTGCTGTCTGTTAATTGAACATGGACTAATGGTGCGATGATGGAGCTCCTGGGTTAAAAAGAAAGCAGAGATGAGCCTGAGGAAGAAATGAAAGCAAGCTCCGCTTCCCTCTTATCTAAATATTATTTCAGTGGATTAATCCGTTTTTAATGTGTCTTTAGTGAAGCGAGGAAGGCAGAAATCTCATTCTGCGTCTGCTATCTCTCTCTCTCCCTCTCAGCCCTCAGCCCCTGGAGTCTCTCATGCATTATGTAGTGATGATTATTACTTAATTACACATTAATAAATCCGCTTCATTTGCAGGACATTAAACGGGAGCTGAGCGCATGTGACAGGGAGATGGAGGAGAGTGGGAAGACCGGAGCGGGGCGTTCACTTTTTAGCTGTTCTTTGCTTTGTTTTCCACTGTTTGTTTGGAGCCAAATGATTTCTGTGGCGGTTGGATTTGCTGCTGGAGGGATCTGGGATAATGACATCACTCCGTCTCTGCTCTTCCTGCTGCATGCTTACATGCAAACAGGGTCAGGGTTTTACTGATTCGTGTAAACACAGATTCTCAGTTACGTCATCGGGATCCTTTCTTTCACTTTGTTTGCTTTGTATTTTAACAGAGAATGAATTATATTAGTGAAGTTTTGGACAGAAAAAGTCTAAATGTACACATTTACAGATCAATACTGGCTCAAATCAGGGTTTGGGTTTTATTTCATTATTTTTGTTTTTCTAATTCAGTTAGTTTTAATTAACTTTTAGTGTGTTTACTAGTTTTTGTTAGTTAAATATTGTTTAGTTCATAAACACAAAAATAAAGGATATTATATCTATAATTTAAGCATGTTTTAGTTTTATAAACACACAATACAGTTCTAGTCGTCATTAAATACCGATTTCAGTTAAAGAAAATGTTTTTTTTCAATTTCAGTTTTTATTTAGTTAGTTGTAACTGTAATAACCTTGGGTCAGGTCTTTACAGTACGAACATACATGTATGTTTTTGTTTTTCTAAATGCATCACAGGTTTCCACAGAGTCTGAACTTTTCACTCCCCAGTTCTTTCTTCACAGTCAGACCAATAGATCCATTTTTCCTTTGACATGCAGAGATACGTTCTCTGTTAAAGACTCTGACAGATGCAGCTCACATTAACGGTCAGCCTGCAGCTGCTCTGCAGCGATGATGTGAAAGCCAGTTTGTTTTGAAGTGAATAAGATAAAGAGAAGCTGTGAGCTTTAAGGAAGCTGAAAAACTTATACAACCTTCTTAGGAAAAAAGTCACGTAATCTGTCTACGTCAGAGGCGATCGCAGAGTTTATTGTTTCTTTATTAAAAAAAAAAAAATACAGAGTGCTGTTTTCCCATCCTGGATTTGTTTTTGGTCTTTTAGGAATTTGGACAAAAAAAAAAAACAAAACCTAACTCGGAGCCTAAGAGATTCCTTAGATCATTATCCAAGCAACAGAATGCTAAGTTAAGGTTGGCTAAGCTAAATATAGCTAAGCAGTGCTAAGTTAAGGTTGGCTAAGCTAAATATAGCTAAGCAATGCTAAGTTAAGGTTGGCTAAGCTAAATATAGCTAAGCAGTGCTAAGTTAAGGTTGACGCTAAATCAAGATGTGGAATGTTAAGCTCAACTTTTATCATCTAATAAAAGTTTGACTCAACTGAAATTAATAGTTTTTAGTTTATCAAGTAAAATTTTGGTTGACCATCTACTATATGTCCAGTTTTCAGCTAACTCATCTTTGCTGGTGTTAAAATCCTATTTTCTGTCTGTCAGACAGTTTAAAGTTTCTCCTTTTCTTGCTTTCCTGTTTTTGTGTTTGTGCATCTCTGGAGTTTAGGATTGTTTTTCAATGACGGATGAATGGAAAGAAAGGAAACTCCATCAACCCTCAGGGAAATTGTCATCTCTGTCTCCCATACATAAAATACTTAAAACTTTAAAAAATGTAAAAACATTAGCCCCCTGGCCCTACAGCCCCTCCATTTCGGTTGAGTCTTGAGTGACTTGTAGGTCAGATGTAATGACTTGGATAATGGACTGAAATAAGTGGAAAAGCAGCCAGAGTTTCCAGAAAAAAGTGGAAAACCTTATGCTCTACTCATAAACCCGTCTTGAGATGGTAATTATTCTTTTCCTGGTGATCTTGTCAGTTAACAGCCCAGGAGCCGAATAACTGCAACACCAACACGTCATATCGAAATTAAATTATTTAGAAATGACATTCAGTTGGAAGCCAGTTCAGGAATAGCATTTAACAACCAGCACTGAGAGTCAGTTTAATTTGGAAAGACGTTTCACGGTTCTTGTGTTTTACTATAAAGGCTGAGGATTATGTCACACAAAGATGGTGTGTTCAGCACAGATCTGCTGTCTGTCTGTCTTCCTCCCTCCATCTGGCTTTGCCATCAGCGGGTCTTTAATGTCACCCTTTGGCAGAGCGCGGACTCTTTCACAGGCGACCCGCTCTTATAAAACTCTAACCTCCAACATGTGGTTTTGATTACATGAAGGCTGCAGTGTTTCGCAGGTACGTCTGAGTTTTAACAGCACTGTAAAGGCTGCGTTTTGCTTTGTGTGTCCTTTTTTAAAACATCCCGTTTAGCGTTAGCGCTGCTTTAGAGCGGGTTTGCGATGGCTGCACGTGTCGCTCCTGTATAAAAAGCCTGTCGTTGCTTTGCATTAAGGCTTGCTGAACCATTAAATGGCTCTCTGAAAGCTTTGTTAGAAATTCCATTGACTCCTCAGCAGGGGGTGGATTTGAGTTTTTGGTATTTTTCTTTGATAAACGGGACAAAACAAGCTAATGTAATTGGTGATTGGTGGAGCCCAGCGGCACCATGAATTGAATGTAATGGACTCATGTGGATCTGCGCTCAATTAGAACCAAATTACTCCACAATGGAAAGCTTAGAGAGTAACACATACCTAAGTAGATTAGGCCTGCTTTCACTCTGGGAAGAAAACAAAGTGAATGTGTGAATATTGGAAGTAGTCACTCTTAAATTTATTTTAGCTGATCCAGAAAGGATTTCAGGTATTAATCAGGAGTAAAAACTAGTCTAAACAACATCTTTATAATAATCCCTTTTAAAGCAAAGACTAGTGAGATTTAAACAGATATCAGACTACACTTCCAGTCAGAAATTATTCATCATGTTTGATTTTAATTGTTCTTTTTCAGGGTAGAAATATTGACTGATATGTATCCCATTAATATTTAGCTTAATTTCCTCCAGCGAGTTGTACCTGTACCACATATTTTTCTGGGTATCTGATTACTGTTCTTTGCAGAATTGGTGCAGTTCGCTTAAAGCATGACTTCCAAATCTTTAAAGGGGAGGTATCATGAAAATGTACTTTTTTGGGCTTTACCTCATGTTTTAATGTTATTCCTTTATCTAAAATAAACCAGGAGTGTTGCTTTGATTCTCTCTTGCATTTTTGAGAAATCATTTAATCTCCATGGCAACCATTCACCTGAGCAAACGTCTGGTTGGACCTAGCTCCGCCCTCAGGGACACAGCTCCTCCTCAGAGCTGCAGTTCCCAAGCTCCTGCCTCATAGAGCAGACATTCTCCATGGCTCTACCAATCAGCTCCTTCAGACTAGCCAGCAGCAATTAGCAAACACCTGCTGAGCTTATTATAGGAGCTACATCTCAGTGAAACGCTGCTTAAAATATTGTTAAAGGGTTAATAGAGGAGCCATGTTGTGATGACTTCCTGGAGGCAGAGTTGGTTCGGTGTTTTTACATTTAAACGACTTACAGAGAATCCTTCTAACATAGTTTCATCTGATGATAAAAGTTTCTCCAGAGGGAATCTGACTTTTCTCTGTGTGCACAACTGCAAATTTTAGCATCAGTTTCAAGTTGACGCTAGTGCAGACCTCTAATGTCTGCACCTCTCAGACTTTGGTGATGATTGCTCCTGGTTGCTGTAGATGACAATTTTCAAATAAATTATGAAGTTGTTTCTTATTTCTAACAAAATAATTAGATTTAAGGTGTGACGTAAACTAGATGTTTGAAATATTGGATGAGAAAAGAAAAGGTCGTCTTGATCTGGTTTGCTCCTCAGTGAGGTGTGCATCATGCCAGCTCGTCTCCTTATCAGCTGCCGACCTGGTGCGGTCGGGCGGCTGCGTGTGCGTGGCACCAGCAGACCAGGCCAATACTGCGGTAGCAGCTTAGCTAGTCCTGTCTATCAGCTGCAAACTCACTGAACCTGAACACCATCCCTGTCCCCAACGCCCCGGAAACAAACACACACTGAAACCAACAGCAACGATGTCTTTGAGTGTGTAAGATGTTAGTGTGGCAAATAAAGGCAATATTTTATTTGATTTTAGTCTCCAAGATGTAAATTCTTCACGTTTAGAGTGGTGATTTTGTAAATATCTGCAGCTGTCTTTGAATTTTTGGGATTTTGGACAGATTTGCACCATTTCTCTAACACTTCTGAATTCTTAAAGTCTTCCTCTTCTCTCCCACCCCAACATATTCTGTACATTAAACATTAGTGGAGGGGCAATTAGCAGTTCCCCTTTGCACACCTGGCTGATGCATAATGAATTTACTGCACTCCCCTTCCTCTCTCTGCGCCACACACTGATGTTGATGAAAGGAGGACTTTTGGGAAAAGGGAATTTGTGTTTCTTCGGGTGCTTTCACACCGGCCATGTTTAGTCCGCTTCAATCTAATTTTAGGGAAGTGTGAATACATAAAACTCTGATCCAGACAAATACACTGAACTCTGGTCCGGCTACAAACCTTAGTCTCAGTTTGGATGAAGTGAACTCTGGTGCGGTTCGAATGCGCATGTGAATGGGAATGGAGACCACTCCAAAATCAGGAAGCGGACGACAACACAGGGCATTCTGGGTAAATACAACCAAAACAAACGCATGAGTCTAACGCTAGCAGGAGAAAAGACTTGTGGTCTCTTACCAAAGACAAAAGAGAAATCCTACAACCGCTAAGATTTTTTATTAACATTTGCTGCCAGTTTTTAAGCTCACAACCCAAAGAGATTCCAGCATCTTACATTTTTGTTTCCAGTTTTGCCACTTCAACATTAGTTCATACATATACATTTTGAAGCATCCACACAGCCCCCCAAAACGCCCAGAACCCGGGCTGGGACCCAGACTAATGTTCATTGTCCTCGGAGCGGGGAGTCTTCTGCAGAACAAGCTGCTTCTGTTGTGTTTCTGCTTTTTATCGAGCGCTCTCCCAGCTCTTTGTAGAGCGCGCCTCGCTATAGACCCACCGATGTTTCCTTTCAGCACTGGAGTCTTCAGTTGGTTTTTCTAACTCCTTTCCATTCACCTCCCAGTCAAAAGGCAACGGCGTCCAGCTGGGAGGCCTACAATGGAGCGAGCTGCAGCAGGAGAAAAGAAAGAGTAAAACAGCGAGAGGCAGAGAGGCTTCTGGCTGAAAAAGATGTTGCAGAAACTGTTTCGGTGAAAAATAAGACCTGACGTGTGTCTGTAAATTAAGTTTTCTATTTTCTAAATTCCTCCTTCGCTTCAGTCTGAAAGAAATGTAGAAACATTGGGTCATGCATGAAAATCTAAGGAACATATTGAGAGCTCCTTCATCTTCTTACGTAGTCTCTTGTTCATCATGCATCTAATTAAACTTTTTAACTACTTAAACAGTTTCTAAACATAAGGAGACATGAACAAAACAAAATCTGGATTAGTTAGAAATAGATGCTTAATAACATCTTCACATTAAAGTAACTTAGTTGCTCCTGATGCAAACCTTTTTGGAAAGTTACTCATTTACTGCAGAATTTTTATTTGTTATAAAAACTGTTAATCAAAGCTATTTTTCCAAACTTGATTTTAAAGTAATTTTTAACATGCATATTAAAACTGAATGAATTTACAGAAGATCATTTCAGATTTGATTAGAAGCTGATGGTAAAACCAGAGCAGTTTGCTTCAGGAAAACATTTAGAAGTAGAAATTCTGTAAAAATGTGGGTCAATGTTTGTTTTTTTTAATTTATGGAAAGTTTTGTTACCAGTCTGAGCTACAGCAACTAGGGCTGTAGGATAATATCGATATCGCAATATATATCGATATTTTCTTTCCTAGAAAAAAAATCGATATTCATCTGCAAATATCGTAACATCCAACTGTCATCTTGCTCACTCACTGCTTGCTTTGCCGGGAGAGTAATTAGGTCATCAGGCTTAGAGTGATTCCTTCAGATGTTAAGTGTCAAGGTTAAAAAGGTATCAAACTATTCAGAGCAGGGTACTTGGTGCACTTTATTTACTTTATAAATCCATGTAAGCTACAGTTTGTACTGTTTCAATTAAAAGAAACATGTTTTCTCACCACTTCTTTGATTCTTTTTGTCCAGCTGTCGACTTTAAGTCTGTGTCCATGTCCAACCAGAGCCAGGTTGGTGTTTTAATCAGTTTTCAGTTAAATTAATTCAACCCAACTCTATAACAGTCACAAAATGCCACCAAAATCACTCTGTCCCTCTAAAATCTTTCAGAAAATCGCAAAAGTGTATTGAATTGTATCGTTTGATGAATATCGCAATATATATATATATCATATCGTGGACAGAATATCGTGTATCGTATCATATCGTAAGATTACTGTATCACTACAGCCCTAACAGCAACCAACATCTTATTAATAAACGAGCTTAAATCTGCAGACAGAAATGTGAAGCCGTCAAAATTACCTTTTGAGTTTACAGATCTACATACAGTAGATAGTTGTCAGACAGTTTGATTTTGAATGAATGAGCATCAGGTTCTGACAAATGATTAGTATCACTTCAGGTTTAGACTTAAGATGCATATCTTTTACATTATTGCACAATACTCTAACAGTTGGACAAAACATGACATGATTGTTGTGATTGCAGACATTTCTGTTGGATATATATTGATTTAGTATCACATATGGAAGTGGCACAGATTGAATTTTTTGGGTGAAAATATTGAAATCGGGCCGTTAAAAAAGTTGCATATAGCTTACATTTGTAAACATAGCCTTTGTTTCACTTAGAAAACAGTTAAATTTGCAGCAGTTCATGGTTAAAAATGTTGAAAATGCTCACAACTCACATCTGGGAATGACGTCACTAAAAAGTTTCAAGTTTTCAGGATAACATCGTCTCAGATGTGAGATTTCCAGGTTAACCATAAACAATTGGTTTTTCTTCTGTTTAGCACTAAAAAATAAATTTGCCTTCGAAACTTACAGTTTTATCTACAAAAGTAAAGAACAATAAGTGTGTAACTGAAGCTGCCTTTTATAAATACAGCAGCCATGTTGGATTTAGAAGTTAAGAAACATCCAACAGCTGGGTTTAAATAAAAATCATCGTTGCTGCAGACCTACAGTGAAGATTTGCTCAGGTTGGAAGATTAATTGTTATCTTCAGAAAACGTAGACTTGGTTTTTATCAGCGGAGGGAGTGTGTTCTCTGCTCTCATGAAAAGTTCACACCATTTGAGACAAAATGAAAAGAGGAGAGTGCAGAGAAGAACAACAGACTGTGTGGTGGGGTCTTAATGTATCTGTGGACATTAAGCAGGTTCAAAACCAAACTTGTTCTGTCTGCTGAGCTCGAAGGCATCAGAGTGGAAAATGGGGGGAAATGAGGATTTTGAACCCCTGTGGAAACTCAGAAACAACCCAGCTAAACTTTAAAAAACTAAAGAAAAGAATGTATTCCTTCTCAAAAGTTATGGTAAAAGTTTTTCGCTGCTACAAAGTAATATATTTCCTGCTTATTTTGAACATAGCTTTGGCATTGTAGCACAGCTAGCTTCTGCAAGAGGTGTGAAGTATACTTGTTTTTTTTATTGCTTGATGGCAGCTGTTGCCTCTACTGTGGTTCAACCAGTTATTATGTTGAAGATAAATTACTTTTTCACACATGATCAGGTCGAATTTGGTTTTTATCTTTAATGAATGAAACCATGATTTGAAAACGGACTTTTTGGTTTCTGCTCAGCATAAAACAAATTTGATATGTGCAGCATCTCCTCCATATTTTTTGATTATTTGAGACATTTTTTTGATTGATGTTTGGAGGATAACAGTAGCTGCTTCCATTACAAAAATGTGCAAAAAAATTGTCATTGTTCTGCTAAAGTAAAAAAAAAAAATCACAATTTCACAATTGCAGTTTCTTCATTTAACAAGAAATCACATGTGAATAAGTTTGTTCACGACACAAGTCAGTAAAAATTATGCTACGCTGTCGTCCTCCTACCACTTCCTGTCGACTTCTTCATCTTTTTCACCAGTAGTAACGTCCGGTTGTTGATCATGTGACTTTTAACGTGTGGAAATGTTTCCATCGTAGTTTTGTGAAATATATGAATTTCGATAACCACCTCATCCTAGTGGCAAAACTTTTAATGAAAACAAGAATTTTTCAAAATTGACATGTTTCCATTAAGCAAATTTATTTTTGAAAAAATGACAAATAGCCAAACTTTACTTCTAATGGAAGCACAGCTCCTGCTAAATACATGCATAATCTCTCTGTTCTCTAATTGTAGACATCAGCATGGAGAACAAGCGAGTTTAACTAAATCTGGTTGGTGCTCGTGCTCCAATGCCTGCAGGGAAGGATTAAAAAATTATAAGCAGTGTGAAAAGGCTTTTAGTCTCTTTCTCCTTCATTATCTGTGACTGAGCAACAACCAGTCTCCACTGAAGGATTTCAAGGTTTATCTGCATTTTATGACAGAATATTGATAAGATATTGTTTTCCTAAGAGGAAGCTCACAAACAAGCTGAAACAGTTTGTTTCTTTTAAAAAAAAAAAACGATTTAAAAATAGAAAGTATGGCAGCATATTTGATTATAAGACTGGTGGAGAATAATAAAGCAAACAACGAGGCACGCTCCGAGCGCACACTCGCTGTGCTGTGTGTATATTTTCCTCGTTTCTCCCAGAAGGAGCATGACGAGCGAGTTAATCTGTCCGCCAGCGACACAAAGCTGTTTATTTCCCTTTTTTCCTCTCCGACGGTCCCTTTCTCTCTCTCTGTCTCACCGCCCTTAAAGCCTAATCAAGTTTGTATCAAGCTAAATAATGCCTTAGCGTGAAATTGGTGTCTTCAGTCAAAAAGCACTCCTGAGCCTGCGCTACAAGAGAAAGCAATTATGTTCCCCTCCAACCCTCGCTGCCCTCGTTGTTCATGTTCTGCATATGTGTGCGCGATCTGCTGCAGCTGAGGTGTTCTGACGGTGAGCTCTGGGCCCAGTCTGTACTGGTGGATGCAGGCGGTGTTTACTGGGAGGTGGGGGTGTCTTCTAGTTCAGTTATTTCTGGAGGCTTCCCCAGAGTGGAGGTGCTCCAGAGGAATGCTTTCCTCCTCCTCCTGCTGCCCTCTCTTTTCTCTCTGTGCCCTGCTTCACCTCTCCTCCTGTCTCACATGTGTGCTCTTCTTCACCTTCTTCACATTTATTTCAAACACATGGATCAATACAAAGACAATAGAAGAAGAACTGAAAATAAAAGGACTTAAAACGTTGTTTTATCTCATGAAGGCTGTTTCAAAAAGCACCAAAAACAAATGTTCAGTTCAGATTAAAGTACATGTGCACCGCCACGACCAAATAACAGTTCAGAATGATTTATTTTCTTAAATGTATGTTAAAACAATGTAACGCATATGAGATAAATATCTATTCCTTGTATTTGAGTACTTACAGTAATCATAATCAGAGTTTGAAATCGATTTCAATATCATGAAATGTTAAAATATACTATTTAAAAAACAACAACACTGTTAATATAATATTTATGTATATTATAGAACTTTTTATTGCGTTTTTAGCACAGACGTTTCTGTGTTTTGTGGGTTTTTTACACTTTAATCCTTTCAAACCCTGTAAAAACCACATTGTTCATGTTTAATTAGTTCGGAAACTATTTATTGTGATGAATCAATTATTGAAATAATTGTCAACTAATTTAGTAATCGACTAATTGTTAACTCCACTCAAAAATGTAATTTGGTGAAAGAAAATCATAATTGGAGCAGGAATTAAGACAAAACTATACAAAAAATACACTTTACATTTTAGACACAAAAGAACAACAACAAACTCCTTAAGTTGCAGTTTCAGCTTCACCTGGTTCAATTTTAGGAAATAAAATGATTATTTTCTCATTTAAAAAAATTATCTATTGTTTATTTATTTGCATTGTTTAATGTATTAGAATAATTGATAGAATAATCAATCACTAAAATAAGTGAAGTTGCAGCTCTAGTTAAAACCCTGGATTTGCTGTTGAGTGAACTCTTTTTATCATGGTTGTATTCCAGACCACAATGTATTTGGTATTTGATATTTGTGTCGTTCTTCCCTCCTCTTTCTCTTTCACTTTCATTTTTTTCCAAATCCTCTGTCGTTTTTAACCTTCTTGTTCTAAGTTTAGCCCTCCGCCTCATTTCTTTCCCCCTCCCCTACCTGTTTCTCCTGTGATCGATTTCTCTTCCCGCCTCTCTCTCTCTCTCTGACAGACAGAAAAACAAATGTCAGATCAGAGAGGCTCTTTAAACTCAAGCTGTGTTGTTTGGCCCTGAACATCAACTCTGTGCTCATCTGATTGTAAGCGTGTGTGAGAGAGAGAAATGAGTGCTGTACTCCATAGATTTGTTCTGTGTTGGAGCGCTTTCTGCATTTATAAAGCTTTGTAAATACTCACTATTTTTTTGTTCGGTTCAGACAACAGATGGAGCTAAAAGAATCCAACCCTTCAGCAAAATAAAAGCCTTTTTCTATGTTTTAATATCTTTCAGTTCAACACAATTTATCACCACTGACCTCCTAACTTTCTTCTCTGCTCCTTCTTGTCTTTATCTGGCCAATTTAAATTAATGTGAATTTTATTCCTGTCAATAATAAAATGTAACAGCAGTTAAAGATTTATTCCAATTTAAGATACAGCCACAGAATCCCAGATGCAAAACAAAGGTTCTTCAGTGTAACTGCTTTTGATTAAATAGTTGAATTTATTAACTTTGCAGTTGTAAAACACATCAGGTATTTATTTTGTTAAGTTTATAGATGGTTCTAAATGTGTCTGTTCAATATAAAACGGTTGTAAAAGTAAACAGGACCACAAACATTCAGCAACTTTTATTAACATCCAGACCTTTTATGCACTTCCTTATTAATTAAACTTAACTAAATGCAGAGATGTTTTTGAGGATGGATTGACTCATTTCCTCATCTTGTTCCTTAGAATAAACTTTTTTGTTTTGTTTTAGCAGACCAAGAAAGAGAAATGGATTGACTCCAGAATTAGGGCATTATGTGTCTTTTGCTTATTGATCCAAAAATGCAAAACCCTTTTTATTTTCCAGGCTTACAATTTACTGATCCCATTTCTAGAATGTTGGATTTTCAGTTTTAAGCAGAAAAAAAAGACAACAACATTATCTGTTCCCAAGTTTTTTTTGTTTGTTTTTTTTTAACTTGATAATTTTGCCCTGCCTGAACAAAATATTGGGCAACACTGGCTAAAAACTAGCCTAGGAGCTAATAACTTCTTGGCTATATAACGTTTTAGCTTATGAAGTCATCAGCTAACAACTGTGTTAGCCAACTATTATGTTGAATATGTTGTTTGCTTATTATCCTGTTTGTAGCTAAATTGGTTAATTACATTATAAACCTATTAACCTACTTCATGTTGTCAGACAGGTTCTGCTTAGGTCATAAATTTTTTTGTTATATAATGGATTTTTTTTTACAATGGCTGCTAGAAAAGACAAGTGTTTTGCTGTTGGCTTACCGTACAGAAACCACTTGCTGCATTCTTGTTGGTTGTGCAGGAGGCTCCACTTCTACTTTTCAAAGGTGTATGGTTGTGTAATTGTGCATGTGTTTGCAGCCATTTTCACATGCGAGTTCAAACGCTGAGTTGAGGGTTGCTGGCAGCAGCTTATTTGGATTTAAAGTGACAAGAGGCTGTAAGACAGAACTGACCAGAATTATCTAAGAATGTGCAAAAAATATAATGGCGACGTTTTGTACAGGCCATGTTCAAAGAAGCACAATAGATCAGCATTAATAAGTAAAAACCCTGTTTTACAAATAGTCGTTTGTGCTTCCTTTGGTTGCTTTATTTGATTAAAATTTGATGGACTATGTAAAGGATTTAAATGTGACAGAAAAACAAAAGCAGAAGAAATCTGTAAAGGGTGCAAGCTGTAAGTTGTACAACCGAGTCTCTCTGGCAGACTGAAGGTGACAACCAAACCAACTTTGCCGTCGCAGCTGGAGACAGAATCAGATAGCGCAAACATTTTGGGTCAAATCAGAGGAAAAGGGAAGAGACTCGAGATAAGGGAGGCAGCGGAAAGGGAAAAGATAGCGAGGGCGACGGAGCTTGTCCGCCAGGCTTTCTGTGCTTGTTTGTCTTCCTCTCTGCCATCCATCCAAGCCCGCTGCTAACTCTGTCCCCCAACTCGCTCACAATGTCACAGGCAAAAGCAGACATGGACGAACACTCGCCCAGTCCCAAATCTCTGAGTGGCCTGGTGTTTCTGGCCCGTGACACAGTGTTGGGGATGTTTTTTGTGTTTTAAGGCTGTTTTGTGCAGAGTGCAGGCAGGCAGAGAGAGCAGTTTCACTGCTGATAAAAGTATTTGGTTAATCAGCTTCTGTTCCCGTCCCCTGAGTTGATCTGTTTGCGTGTGTGTGTGTGTTTGACACAAGCCATTGAAGTTTGTGATGTTGGGATGGAGATGGAGAGGGGTGGGGGGTGCTGGTGGTCCCTGAGGGCTGGCTGGGGATGGAGATTGGCATCAGCTCCAGGCCAGTAGCATCACAAAGTCGCTCCGGAGGGATGTGAGGGCCAGCCAATGAGACAGTCCTTCTGGATCCAGGAGGGAGCGCTGGTCTGGGTGGAGGATATGGGGGAGGAAACGGGTTGTAGAGGGGACACAGGGAGCAGAAACAGAGACGGGGGAGACAGACAGATAAAGAGGGAGAGAGTGTCAGATGACAATTAGCCTCTTGACTCCCGTCCAACACCGGTTGTCAATCAGCACGGCCCTCTGGGAGGAGAGCCTGCCTGTCATTGGCTACCGTGGCCCAAAGTCCCGCCTCCTTGGGCTGCCTGGCCGGCGGAAGATTGGCCGCGCTGACCCGTTCGTCAAATAGATGTGGGAATAACCGGAACCGCGGGCTGCTTTGGGAATATATGGCCCTGATACTGTGGGTGCAGGCTGTTTAGATGGAAAAAAGACAAAGGATTTCCTTCACTCTGCTTTGTTGGAGGTAAAACAAAGATTGTAGCGAGCTAATGTGTGCTATAACTAGACCTGTCGCGATAATCAATAAATCAATTAATGACATGATAAATTAAAAAGAGCTCAATAATTTCCATTAGTGTGATTTATTGTTTTTCTTTTTTCTCTCTTTCTACCAAAAACTGGATCTTCAGTTTGGTCCTCTGGTCTCAACTAGCGCGTTTTTCTGAAGGACAGTGTTTTTTACAGACTCCAGAATTAATTTTATTTGTTAATTCTGCTGCTTTGTTTATTTATTTGCATAAAAGTTCCATTGTTAAATGTTCATTAGAATTTAAAGATTGTTGATCTTTGTGAATGTGTTCTTGTATTATTTTGCCATCACCATTATATTACTGGAAAATGGTCTCAAAACAACAATATCATAATTTATCATAATAAATTCTGGGATAATTTATCGTCCAGCAAAATTTGCTGGAAATAAACATAAATCAGTGACTCGCTGTGGTTGATAGGGGATGAAATCTCAAGCAGTTAAAGCTGCAGAATGTAATTTTTACAAAGAAACACATATTTGTTAAAATTATCATTATGTCGTGACAGTGTAACATAAGAAAATGCACCGCTCCGGATCAAAAACAACCAATCAGAGCCAGGAGGAGGGTCTTAGCATTGTCAATCACTCTCATGCTCACCCTCTAACCGATGCTCTGTGCTACCCTACAGCTGGTTCACTGTAACTTAGCATGCAACAGATGCTAAGGCTAGTTAGCATAGGACGGTGGAGAAATGGTTTGTTTATGATTCGCACATTCAGCAGCATACACGAGCATGATTGACGGCTCTGATTGGTTGTTTTTGACTGGGAGCGGCGCATTTTTGCAGACTGCTATAGTAGCTCAGGGAGGAGGTGGAAGAGCTTAATTTTTTCTGTCTCATGCCGAAATGTCACGATGTGGAGAAACATATTTTTTGCAAATGTTACATACTGTAGCTTTAAGAGACGACGAAAGGAAAACTAGAAATGAGGTGTGTTGGAGTAAACAGTGGAAATGGGTTAAAAACACAGGAGGAAAATGGGAGCGACAGGGAAGGCTGGGCTGCTTTGCTTTGCAGGAGCGTGAGCAGATAATTAATGACAACAACAACTGTGTAAATATTTGTACATGAGAACCTGGTGATGATGATGCAGAGCCATGCTGTAGCAGTGCTTCACCGTCTGATCATCTGTGATGAACTGGGAAAATATGGAGCATGAAAAAAACTCCAACCATCATGAACCAGAATTTATTACAACGGATGAAGCTTGTTACTCCAGTTTGTCTAAAAGCAGTGTGAAGCATGGCCTGAATCTAGTGAAAGGTTCGGTAGGCCTCTGCAGAGCTCAGTGACTGGATGCTGATGAGGAAATTCAGCCGTTCCAGGAACCCCTGCTCTAGATCATCCAGTTTTCTGGGCTTCCTCGGATGGTTTCTTTTCCTCAGCTTCAGAGGTTTTCTGTAGCGTTTTGGTCTGAGGACCGAGATTGTCTAGGAAAAGGTGAATTTTGTGTCTGTTGAACCATTAATGGCTGAAAAGAAACAGAATCCACCAGATTTAGGCTGCGTTCACACTGGAGCCTGAAGTGACCCAAATCCCATCTTTTTGTCTTAATGCCTCCCGTATCTGATCTTTTTAATGCAACCTGAATTTGTATCCGACCTTAATGTCATTGATACTCGACAAACGTCACTATTCTGCGTCACAGAGCCAAACTTATAGAGAGAACAAGGCCCACAGGATCCTGGACCCTCCACTGTACGCGGGACTTGGTTTCACATCTGGAGTGTTTGTTGCTGGAAAGCTCAATTTTACTCTCATCTCATTCCTCCTGCAGTTCAGAAGATGAAAACATTCATAAAAAAGCATCAGGAAGCCATATTTGTGTTGGGTTTCAAATCCTCTTGTTCTGATGTTTTGCTAATCAATCAATCAAACAATCAATCAAGTTTATTAGTATATTAATGTAGCAACAAGTCATCATCAAAACACAAAAAATCAACAAGTGAAACATCACAGTTTTCCGTCATTTCACATCAAAATGTTGGTCGGCGTTTCATTTATTATGGGTCAGTAACTCTAAACAGCTGGTTTTTAGTCAGGTTTTAAAGAACTCAGTGTTTTGGCGGTTTTGGAGTTTTCTGGAAGTTCGTTCCAGATTTGTGGGGCATAGAAGCTGAAAGCTGCTTCTCCATGTTGGGTTCTGTATACAGAGCAGAACCAGAAGACCTGAGAGGTTCTGGAAGGTTGATACAACAGCAGCAGATCTTTAATGCATCATTATGTTAAACCATTTATAAACTAACAGTATTTTAACATCTATTCTCAGTGGAAGGACTGTAGATCTGGGTGATGTGCTCTATCTTCCTGTTTTTAGTCAGAACTCCAGCAGCAGCGTTCTGGATCAGCTGCAGCTGGAGGACTGATTTTTTTAATTTTGTTTTGGCAGACCTATGAAGACGCTGCTGCAGTAATCGATGCGACTAAAGATAAAGGCATGGATGAGTTTCTGTAGATCTTGCAGAGACATTAGTCCTCTAATATCTCTGCTCTGGTTTCACTCCAGGCTCCTGTCTGCTGTTGACCGACAGACCCTGGTTTTGGTAAATTCTCATTTGCATCTCAGGTTCGATTTGCATGTAAATGTGTGTTTTGTCGCTGTGGACAACCTGGTATAATTGTGTGCTTAATGAAGCGTAGCATCTCATTACAACAGAGACAGGAGTGGCTGTTGTTTGGTGCTGTAGCTGCTGTAATGCAGAGGTTAGTGCTGGAGTGTGTTCCTCTGCTTGTGTGATGCATGTTTTTGCATCTGATTACTCGGTTCTCAAGAAGAAGCAGGCACTAAAAACCCAGATCACCTTACGGGAGAAAAATAACAAGATCAGACATCAATAAATGAACTGTGAACATACAAATCCAGTTTATTGACTTGGTTCATTACAAAATAATGCAAATAATGTTTAGAGCAAAATTAAGTTTATGAATCCAGAGATTATTTGTGAATTTACAAAACATCAATCAGTCTTATAGATAAAAATCTGGTATTTTGCTGTAGTTTGAATTAAATTGTGGAGTAATACAAGCAGTGCATTTCATTATGAGTTTTCAAAAAATGACAGAGAGAAAATGTCTGATGGTTACAAGAACAAATAACTTCAAATTGTGTATGTTTCTGTTTAATGATTTTATATATAAGAATTATTTCTTTCATATATATATATAAAAAAATAAAAAATTCCCCTCTCACCCTCCGTGGGTGGTCTCTTTCATCCTCTGAGCTCGGGTCCTCTACCAGAGGCCTGGGAGCTCTGGGCTACTGGAACAAGACGGAAAATGGGCGAGAGATGAAAACATGGATCTGTTGGAATGCTACTA
>NW_015113549.1:194085-194615 GCF_001443285.1 Poecilia latipinna | reverse complement strand
GATTAACCGGCTCTTCTCCACCCAACCAGCTAAAGTGTACTCTCAATGGCAGGGTAACATTGAGAGTACACTATATATATATATATATATATATATATATATATATATATATATATATATATTTTATGAAGGGGTATTTTAGTTTAATTTGATGTGTAGCATAGGAATAAATAAGCCCTTTTGCTTCTACCTTTTCAGGCAAGTTATTTAAATTGTTGCATTATTTTAAAGTACCAATAACAAATTATTTGATAACTATCTGAATAAATAAAGAAGCAATCGATCAGTTAAATATTTAAACATTTATTGAAAAAGAAACGAATATTCAGCTAATTTCTACTAGAGTTGGACAATAAATCAGTAGCAGTACATATTGATGCATGATCAATATCAATATGTTTGATAGAATTTTCACCGAACTCTGATTCAGAACCGCACGGCATTCTGGGGGATGTAGGCAGAGGAAAAACCTGTCATGGCAGCCACCTTTATTTGGAAGGAGTAACGTTCTGCAGGGAGTCAATTCAAGT
>NW_015113549.1:179505-189757 GCF_001443285.1 Poecilia latipinna | reverse complement strand
TTAAACAATAAATGTTTATCGTTCAAACATAGAAACTAGTTTGTTTTTAAATTGAGTTCACTTATTTTAACATTTTAAGTTGAACCACCTCCAGCTGAAACTACAAGGAAGACAAGAAGGGATCCACCTTGTTCTTTAGTGGCCTAGTCAAAACCCAGATGTCAATCCGATAGAGAATTTGTGGGAGGACTTCAAAAGAGCTGATCAACCTGAACTTTAGCAGTTTAGCAGGAAGAATGGAAGAAACCTACTAAATACAGACTAGAAAAAGGTGAATATTTATGCTACTTATTTTACTTTAAGTACTCTTATTTAGTTGTCATTATTTTTGTATAAAGCATGAAATAATATTCAGTTATTTTTCAATAAGTGTTAATATATCAATGTTTGATCTGAGCTCTGAAAGGGGAAGTAATTTATTTGCATTAAAACAACAAAACTTGATCTTGTTTTCATCATTAGAAGCTAAAAATCTTTTTCTGTACTGTGGAAAAGATTCGGATACCTTAATTCACTTTGACATTAAATATTGTTTATTTGTGAAAATAAAAAGCCAGATTTTGTTGATAGTGCTTGAGTTACAAAAGCAACAAAACGGTAAAACATCCAAGGTGGAGAGTAGTTTTTCTAACTAGTTAGGAAGCATCCAGAGGTGTAACATCTGCATCAAGCCGGGAGCTTTTTTCAGCATTTTCCATACAGATTTAATGAAACATGCTTCATGTTCTGTCTTCTGTGTAAATCAGTGTCTTCTTTCATGCAATGACGGCATTTTATCTGCAGAAAATCCTCGTCCTGCTGTGCCAAAAAGTCCAGAGATTTCTTGATTTAATGTGAGAAAACTCTCTGGACATCACTCCTACGTGCAACTAAAAACGGAAATCTATTAATTGACCCGTTTCTGCAGGTGTTCAGGAGGAAATGAAAGGAGTGGAGTATAAATGTGTTGCTTTTGGTGTAAAAATCAGAGTTACTGGTGTTGTTGGGTTGTTAATTGTTTTCTTTTGCCAGTTTTAAATTTCCAAAGGAAGGATTTCTTCTTGTTAGTGTAAAGATATTAATTGGACTTTTTTCTTTATACCTCTCCCACTCATTCTTCCTCTCAGATGTTAATAATCAGATGCAGATTTCTGCTCCCTCATTTTCCCTCCCTGCACATAGTTGCACATGTGCTGCACAAACTAACGGTTCACGATGTGCGAGTCTCCAAGGACGACACAGAGTCTAAATAAAGCTGTGTGTGTGTGTGTGTGTGTGTGTGTGTGCTTGGCTAATGAAACACATGTTATTCCCTACAGCCTCATCAGGAAAAACGGGCTTTTATCGGATCCAAAGTTACTCTTCCAATCGCAGCATTTTATTTAAAAAAAATCCTAAATCTTCTTTTTGTTATAGATGCTTCAGTCTGACATTTGCAGCTTTTCTTTGATCTTTAGGTTTGGTAATCAGTCCAGGTCAGGCAGACAGCAATCCGATCCAGGATTTGTACAGAACTTGATGTTGATTTCTTTTAAATTGATTTTTGGCTGATTTTACTTTGAAAATTTAAGCCAGAGGAAAAGTTTCATTTTGACATTTTTCAGAAATTTTCTATAAAAAAAATAAATTTCTAACCCTCAAAAGGTGAAAATTTTCAAGGTACAAACTCAGAAAATTTCAGATTAATCTCAGAAATTTTCTAGAATAAAACCTCTGAATTCAAAAGTTGAAAATTTTCGACTTCTGGAAATGTGACAGTTTTTTTTCTTTTCAAGCTCAGAAAGAAGTTTTTGCTCTAGAAAATTTCTGAGATTAATTTAGAAATTTCAGGGTTCTTTTGGCAGAAATTGATTCCTTTTTTTTTTTTTTGCTATCTACACTGGCATAATATCATAATATTGTCACAGACTGTATATAAATACAAACCTTTATGGAAATCAGCAAATTTTAGTTTTTAGATTTTGCCAGATTAATTACTGGGTCAGGCCACAGCGTTTATTTCTTCTAAGATATCTTAGTTTTGAAAAGGAGAAAATGCAAATATAAAGTTTTGTTTTGTGCAAACGTTTAGCGCTATCTGAAAGTATTACAGGAAGAGCAACATATCTTTAGCTGCAACAGGAATGCTGCCTGCTTCCTAACAGGTACTGAGTCGTTTCAGTAAAAATACTGGTTGTTCAATACAGATTTAGCAACTCTGCAGACTGATTTTGTTTTGTTTTTGTTCAAAAAAAAAAAAAAAAAACCCAATCAGAACATTTTGGCATCAGCAAATATTTAAATATAGGAAAGCAAAAATCCGGACTCAGACCTTTCCTGTCGAATCCCCAAAAATCTGATTTTGTTCTTGTTTATTAAATACATCAGAGCTGAAAATTATTTGGTCTGGATGGGATCAAATGCACTTCAGTTATAAAAGACAGAGGAAAGGCACAGATGGTTTGATGGATAAACTTGGATCACCATAGAATCATTGGAAAGAAAATCAACTACAGAAAACCAGAAATCAGCATCAGAAACAAGCTTGATCTGTACTTTAGGGGGATTCCCTTCCTTCACACACAGCTGACAGCAGCAGCCGGTCAGAGCATCATTACTCCACACAGCATGCAGCCAGAAAGCATCGCTCTCCGTAAAAACCTGCAACTCATCCAGGATTGTATTTATTTATCCAGAAAGTTACAGCCACTTGTTAAAAAGCATATAGGGAGCTAATCAGACGTTTCTCCTGACAGAAGTGGAGTTCAGCTCCTGCTGCAGAGTTTATCTTTACGAAGGAACAATCGGCTGATTTATAACTTCTTGTTTTGATCCAAGTTCTTGGCTCGGCTCTGATGCGAGGTCGGCGGCGGTCCGGGGGGAGTTGTTGCGGACATGGAGGGAGGTGTTGCTGTTCTGGGAGCGGAGGGAGGGCGGAGGTCAGCGGTGGGAGCGGGAGCAGAGTGGAGGATTTTCAGGGATCAGAAGCGGCCGTGCGTAAGCGGGGAGAGGTGCGACGCTGCGTGCTGGGGAAAGGGGGAAGAGGAAATCCCATTGTGTGCTGACTCCGCCCGTTTCCTGTTTGTGTGCCAGCTGTGCTTCCCTTCTTCCCGTCGTACCCAGGAAGTTGGTATCACATTCCTGTGATCGGCTCAGCGTGTGAACGTGTCGCAGAGATCCCACGATATCAGAGTTGTCAGCTGGCTCGTTAAACTGTATCCAGATTATATTTCCTATATTTATTGTGTTTTATTTGTTTTTAGTTTGTCATCAGTTTATTTTCTGAATATTTTAAACGTGAGAAAATCTTGGCGCTTCCTCAGGTTGGAGCCTCTGATGGTTCACCAGAGCCCCATCATTGGCTACGTTCACACAGACGACCCAAATCCGCCTTTTTCCCTCAAACACAAGCCATTTCCGATCTTTTCACCCCCTCAAAGAAAACTTATTTGTGTCTCTAAACAGGCCCGTTTGTTTTCATGCCCTTTGAAAACAAACAGGCATCAATCCGATTGTTTTCAAAGTGTTTGCAGTCTGGAGTGTCGGATTTTATCTGGTTTTCATGTCATTGATGTAAGACATGTGTCATAATTCTGCACCGGAAGAAGCCAGACGGTAAATCTAAACGTAAACAATGGCTGACAATTATAATTATGAAATTATGAAGAAGTCTTTTTCACTGAAGTGCGTCACGACACAATCCCGCCACTCTTGTTACCAACAGACATGGAGACAGAGCTCTGCTGTGTGGCATCAGATTTCTTCCTCAGCGCATGCGGGTCGTAAACCGTTCACACAAAAATCTTATTGCTGTTTTCTTTAATAACCAGGCAAAAAAAAAATTGTATTTCTGAAAAAAAAAAAAAAAAATAAATAAATAAATAAATATAAATATAAATATAAATATATATATATATATATATATATATATATATATATATATATATATATATATATATATATATATATATATATATATATATATATATATATATCACAATTGAGCCTCCAAACCTGCTGTGTGGACTTTAGTTTCTGTCTCTGAAGGTGGCATCTTTTCCATTTTGAGGAATAACTGTACCTGCCCGAAGAACATTAAACATGAAGAATGTTTTTATGTCTGTCGCTACATGGGGTCGGAGGGGTCACTTTACTCATGCTGCACAGTTTAGTACATGCAAATATAGTTTACAGTTTATAAACACTTTAAAGATCATTTTGCTTTGGAGCTTTAAGGAAGTCGTCCTCTTTTCAAGGTGCAACCAGGAAGTAAACAGCTGAAAGTTCTCCAAAAATAAAACTCCATGCAGTTTAAAGCTATGAATCAAACAAATCAATAAAAGCACTGACCACATGTAATGTTTCATGTTTCTGCTGAACTGTCCTGTTTAATAAAATTCATATCCTTCATGTTGGTTATTATCTTTGAAAATGCAAGTTGTTGTATGCAAGTCATAAAGTTTCCGTCTTCTTTGTGTCTCTGCTGTTTTCCCCTCAGCGGTGGAAGAAGGAGAACCGTCGGAAGGAGGAGGGACGTGGGATGAATCCGCCGTCCAGACAGGTCAGTTTTTATGACCTGAAGCACTTTAATAAACTTCCAGAGACTCTTTCTGATCCACAACAGGAGATAAACTCCTGCTGGGAAAGATTTGTGAACAAACATGAAGGATGAAGGGACTTTTGAAAAGTGTTAGATGAAGGAGATGGATGTAGAGGAGAAACGAGGAGATTTATGNAGAGNTGGAGGGAGGAGTGATAGATTTTCTCTCTGTCTGATATCTGGGGAAGAAGTTTGAGAGATGGATGGATGAGCTTTTCTTTTTTTACTTGTTCCTCAGTAAGATCTTCTCCAAGTCTGTCTGTCACTTCCTTCTTGCTTCTGCCGCCAAGTGGAAACTTGCATGCATTTATGTTTCAACATTAGCCTTTTTTTTTTACAAGGGAAAAAAATCAAAAACTCTGAATTTTTCCTCACATCTGCTTATAACCTTCTGCAGTAACAATTGCTTAAATCATATCTTCCACAAAATCACAAAAGAAGAAATGGTTGCTTAAATTTACTCAGTAATTTTTACCTGAGTGACTTTATGATGAAGTGTTGCTACTCTTATTTGACTTTCACTGACTGCAAAAGAAACTTGTTTCAACCAAACAGACACACACTGTTTTTATTAATAAGTTTATCATAAGTTTTATATTGACAGAAATTGATGTGAAAAAATAATTTTGCCTGATTTTGTTATTTATATGAATAATTTTCAGTTTGGTCTATAAAACACCAAAGTTGACCAGGGCGATACAAAACATGTTTGCATTTTTTCCACAAATTCTTTCTTAGTTAATGATAAAAATACGCAGTTTAGTTCTGCGTATTTTGAGCTCCTTTCAGAATGAGATGTTTCCAGGCGTCTTGTCACTTTAAATGCAAATGAGCTGCTGCTGGCCAGGACCCATAGCTCAACGTTTACACTCACACTGATTGCAAACAGATGCACAATTATACAACCATAAGTCTTTGAATAGCATTAGTGGAGCCTCCTGTACAACCAACAAAGATGCAGCAAATGGTTTCTGTATTGCAGGTATACAAAAAGAAAACACTTGACTTTTCCAACAGCCGTTGTACAACGAATGCAGTCGTAACACCAGCTGACCAAATGCGGTGCCGCTATGCTTAGGTTGCTAGGTAACCGACTGGGTTCTGCTTGGGTTGCTAGGTAACGGGCAGTGCCTGCTGATTTGTGATGTTACACTCTGGAGGTTTTTGAAATGGCTCATTTTCCAGACACCAACAAAGACCAAAAACATTATTTTCTGCTGAAAAATGCCAGGGTGTTTTTTTAAGAGCTTGTCCTGTTTTTAAAAGACATAGAAACCCAAATGGAAGTAAAGAATGGAAGCTTTTTTTCACCAAATATTTTTTCACTGTTGCTTGAGTAATTTCTTGGATGGCTTATTTTTACTTTTACTTGAGTAAAAATCTGTTGAAGTAGTGCTACTCTTACTTGCGTATAGTTGGGTATGCAGCTGTGTTGTTCCAGGTGTCTCCCTTACTTCAGAGGAGTTGAATCCTGCAGCGTTACCAGGCGGACATTAATGTCCACATCTGTCCTGTAGGTGCTAACAAACAGTGGAGCACACTCCCAGCCTGTTGTCATGGACACCCCGAATGTTAGCCAGCTTCATCCTCGCCTTTTGTCGCGAGTTTTTTAGCAAGTATCAACACACTTTTTCCCATATCTTGGCAGAAAAAGAACAGTTAGGTGTTTTTCTGCTCTAGTGAGTTTTCCCTGCTCTGGTTTTCAACCTATCAGGGAGCGGCGAAGCACTTCCTCTGACTGGATCCCTGCAGGGAAACGAGATACTGCTGAATGTGGTAAATATCCAGTTAGCTCCCTCTCAGCCTCTCCTGGTCCTGTCTCTCGTTCGGCTCTACGGGGGATGAAAGGGAAGGAGAGGAATCACTCCTGGGGTGTGTGTGACGTGCCAAACCCTCCATACCTGCGCTAACGCTCCTCCAGGGGCCGCCGTGCAGCCTGAAGTCTGGAGATGTGTGTGTGAGTGTGTGTGTGTGTGTGTGTTTTCAGCAGGGTGCTGACTTTGGTCCTGAGTGGTTCACTAGAAATGCTGTGTGTGTCAGTTCCTGCAGGAAGCTGAAGTCCCATGACACACACACACACACACACACACACACACACACACACACACCTATCAGAGTGTTCCTCCAATGAAAACATTCTGTCCCATATTCCCTTACTCAGCCACACTTTCCGTTTTACCGCCTGTATCTGATCCCAGCAGCTTTCTGCATCACATTTTTACCGTTTCTCTGCAAATTTCTCCCATTCTGGCTCCCCTCTCTCTCTCTTCATCTGTCTCTCTTTATCTCTCTGTCTTCCACAGCTCTAACTTCTTACTTTTCAATCATTTGCTCGTTAACTGTGTGTGCAGAAGAAGAAGTTGGGAGTGTGAATTACGTCTTATTCCCTAGATTCAACGCAACGACTCCTTTGCTCTCAGGGATGCAGTGAGAGCGACAAGATTCTGAAACTTTTACTCATCCGTCACTCTTTCTTTCTTCCTTTCTTTCTTTCTTTTTTTCTTTCTTTCTTTCTTTCTTTCTTTCTTTCTTTCTTTCTTTCTTTCTTTCTTTCTTTCTTTCTTTCTTTCTTTCTTTCTTTCTTTCTCACCCTTTCCGTCAGTCTTTCTCTGGAAAATGTGTGTTAAGTTTGGAAAGACCCACAGGAGAAAAGCAGAACTCATCCTCCCTTTTCCTCCTCCTCTCTTGGTCTTAAAGCTGCAGTATGTAACTTTTATAAAAAATATTTTCATGTATTTGTTGAAACTGTGACTTTGTCATGAGTCAGATAATCTGTGAAAAAAAATCAAGCTTCTCCCAGTGCTAATTAGAAACAACCAATCAGAGCGAAGAGGCGGGTCTTGGCGCTCCCTCTCTTGCTCCCTGCTATGCTGCAGCTAGCATAGCTTGTTGTGAATGCTACGGCTAGTTAGCATAGCCATCGATGGCAGTGCATAAACGGTATTTCTGTAATGCTACACTGCAAAAACACAAAATCTTACTGAGTATTTTTGTCTAGTGAAAATATCTTAATGCACTTTAAATAAGACAAAACTAACTTAAAAGTAACATTTCAGCAAAATATAGGAGCTTTTTTTAAGAAAATAATTCCTTAATTTTGATGAATAAGTACTTGTTCCTTTGTCAGATTATTTCACTTTTAACATGGCAACACTGTCTTGTTATTAATTAAATAACCTACTAATGAAGTAAATACTTCTTTCACAAATTTTAAGAAATAATTTACTTAAAACAAGCTCATAAATCTTGCTGAAAAGTTACTTGTAAGTTAGTTTTGTCTTATTTAAAGTGCATTAAGATATTTGCACTAGACAAAAATACTTGGTAAGATTTTGCAGCGTAGCATTACAGGAGCTCGTTCACGATGTTGATTGACAGCTCTAAGACCCGCCTCCTGGCTCTGATTGGTTGCTTTTAGTCAGAAGTGGTTCATTTCCTCAGACGGCAGCAGCACAGGGAAAAGATTGATCTTTTTACAGATTTTCTACTGTCAGAACATTGTGACAAATGTGTAAAAACACATATTTCCTACAAAAAAATGACGTACAGCCGCTTTAAGATAAGTTCGCTGAAGCTAAAGTTGCCCCACCATCGAACAGAAAACCTCTTCTTTTCTTGTTTTTTGCTCTTCTGCTTTGAAAACGCAGAAGAGACGGCCTCTTTCTTCTTTTCTCTTCTCTGAGCGGCGTTTCACTCAGACTACAGTCAGCTATCCGTTCCATGTGTTCACGCTGACACTTAAACAGCCGGTGAGTCATCGTGGAAAAGGTTTGTCAAGTCCCCAGGCTGAAATCGAGAAGCCGAGACCAACCGGATTATTGTTATTCGCTGTGTGGTGTCACACACTCGAGTGGAGCACCGAGAAGCAACTATCACATGACGGATCTGTGTCAATTTTAGAGCTGCAGCTCTCCGCTTGTCTAGTAATCCAACACTCCATCGATTATTTTGAACACTTGGAGACATATTTACAGCTCTGGATAGAAGTTTCTCCTTCTGAGTGATTATTTCTCTGTTGCTCCCTGGTGGTAAATCTGTGCCTCATTTGTAAGGAAGACGCAGTTAGCAGAGATGCAGCTTTATTCTGATTCTTTCATGCATGTTTGAGAAATCCTTTCATCTCCGTGGCAACCATTCAGCTGTTCAAAATGCCTGGGTGGACTTAGCTCCACCTTCAAGTACGTAACTCCTCCTCAAAACTGCTGTTTCCAAATCAGTTCCTTCAGACTAGCCAGCAGCAATTAGCAATCGCCTGGTGGAACTGAGTATCTGCTACTTCTCAGAGCAACACTGGTAAAAACGTTGTTAAAGGGTTAATAAAGGAGCCATGTTGTGATGACTTCCTGAAGGCGGAGTTTCAGAAAGACCAGGAGTTTTTAAAGAGACAGAAACCAAATTTCCTCCTCAGTTTTGTGTTGTTAAATTTGGATGGTTTGCTCAGACAAACCAGGCAAACTGGTTTATCTTTCCAGGTTGCCTGATTTTTTTCTCTTTCTGAGGAAAAAATAATCTGGAGAAATTGAATAAATTATAAGATATAAAGTATGACTTAAATAAATTTTATATACAGCATTTTTATAGCAACTGAAGTTAACATAGTTACTTGATTGAGCTATAAAATGATTTGAGGAGAAGTTGAAGAATTTTGATGCAATGGAAAGGGGATCTGCTCCACAGTATCATACTGCCACCGCCATGCCTGACAGGTAATTCAGTGTTTTGGGTTTTTTAGGTTTGAGAGTCACTGAGGTCAAACTGTTCAGTCTTTGTCTCATTTGTAGATAAACATTTTCTCCAGGACTTCTCCTTCCTACGCTGCACAGAGACCCGACCGGTTGTCCTCAATCATGATCACAATCACGACCTGTCCAGGTTGTTCTGCCTCCAGTCCCGTGACCCTGCACAGAATAAGAACGGCACTGGAAATGATGGATGCATCGATTTATCAGTGAGAAAACAGGGTTTGCAGGTCAGATCTCCTCTTATCAGCGAGCGTCTCGTTATGGCCGGAGCTAAAAAAACGAAAGCGGACTCTTTCCTCTCCTCCGTTCTCCTGCTTCCTCTCCCTGTCGCCCTCTTCCTCCGTCGCTGTCTCACTGCTCCCCTCTGGAGCTCCGTAATGTAGTTTTAATTTCCCCAAGGCTGCCACAGGAAAACAGTTCCTGTGTCTCTCTCTCTATGTGTGTGTGTGTGTGTGACTGAGCTCCTATTGTCTGCTTGTGTCGCTGCTTCTGCGTTTTCTTCTGTCTCTGTTTTGCACCATTTAAGCACATTCTTGTTTTTTTTTTGGTTTTTTTTGTGAGTTTATGTGAATCATAAATAGGAAAATTGCCCAGCTGTCAGCATATTTGTGTCGTGTTTGTGCTGATCTGTTTGTGGCTGGCGTTGCTGCTTCAGGTCTGCGTTTTCTTAGTGTGTTTTTATATGAATTTATTGTTCAGCCTGTGTGTTTGTGTGTCTCTGTCACTTCCTTCCATGACGTTAATGGCTCTTTCATCATCCTGTTTCCAGACATGGGTGTTGGGTGCTAACCTCCCTGAGCACATCCCGTCCCAGAGGAGAGTGTGTGTGTGTGTGTGTTTGTGTGTGTGTGTGTGTGTGTGTGTGTGTGTGTGTGTGTGTGTGTGTGTGTGTGTGTGCTCAGCTACATGCACGCATCCGAGGGTGGTCTCTGTAGATTCTGTCACGTGGGGA
>NW_015113549.1:167793-175293 GCF_001443285.1 Poecilia latipinna | reverse complement strand
CAGTTGAATAAAGTTTGGCATTTGGTTATCGATTGTTCAGATCTATTCAAGTAATTAAACGTTGATGTTTGCTCTCTTATTTTGAAGGGGTGAAGACTATTTATTCTGTTTCCTCTCCTCATTCTCTCTGTTTTCCCCAATAACTGTATTTTAAACAAGAAACTTATAGCAACAAAATAAAAACAGTAGAGAACAAGAAATAAACACATAAATAAGAGCGTTACAAAACATGTAAAGTCAACATTAAATATGCGCTCAGGGGTTTTAGTCTGTCAACTGCAGAGACAAGTCAAAGTTAGCGGTTGAGTATTAGCTTTTGCTAAATGCTAAAGAAGAAGTTTTAATGTTAGCAAAGCTAATATTCAGGTTAGCCTAACTTATGTTTCAGTTAGCGGCTTCCACCACAGTTTTACTATTACTTTTTTTCTTTTTTTGTTTATTGGTTCTGATTGTTTTTTATTTATATTGTTTGGATTTTTTCCTTCATCCCATAAACAGAAATTAAGATTTACAGTTCATGATAAAAGTATAATTTTACCTAAAACAAAATAACATCACTGTTTGAAGTGATTTTAATGCCAGGTAATAAAAGTGCAACAGTTGTGAAATCAAAAAAGTAAATATTTTGAGCCAATGGCACAAAAAGTCCTGAGATTTCTTTAGAAATTTGCATTGGAAACTTGACCAGAAAACTTGGTAAGATTTGCTTTTGCAGTGGAGGTCAGGGGTCAACCCCTGCCTGAAGCAGAGGAGTTAATTATTCTAGCATTAAGAAAGAAAACTAGGTAAATAGAAAAAGGTTTTCTGTGATTCAAACATCTGGATTCAGCTGAAAATGTCTTTCTTTAGTCACTGATGAAACTAGAGTCCCTTCCCTGACGGCCTGGTTTATGTCAGGTAAAATATGTGCTTTTTGTGCATTTACTTAATAAAATAATCTGCCAAATGTTGCTTATTTAAAGCATTGGTTGTGTTTTGAAGCCCAGACGATATCACAGATGCTCTGATTACAGTAAGCAGTGTGTATGAATAAATAATGCGGCGCAGGACTGATGTGAACCCGGCGGCCAGGTCAGAGCGGTGCAGGTTTCTATTACTCAGCTCCGCTCCTCTGAAAGCCGCTCTGCTGCACAGCAGAATGAAGGCCTTGTGCTGAAACTGTTGGGTTTCTAAACATCCTCCTGGAAGCTCGATTCACACCTTTTCAGCCGCTTTGATTCCTCCTTTAGCATGTGGACTGAGACGTGTGTGTTTTATTCATGCTTGGCCGGCAGAGCTGCAGAATGTGTCCCAGACAGGCCGCAGTACCTGCTCCTGTTTGCCAAATCAAACACGGGAATCTTTTGCAGGATTACAGCATGTTTTATTCCCCTTTAACTCCCCCTCCAGCTCTGCCGCTCTCCTCCTCTGCACTTCTGTCACCCCGGGGCGGTTCAGGAGCGTCTCCCCGAGTTCATTACTTACCGAGGTTCCTTCCCACAGGATGGATGGGCGGGTTTGGTGGTCGCTGACTGTGTGCGTTTGATTTTTTCCTGTTTTACTTTGTGCATTAACTAGCTTAATCTGGCAACTGCTCACAGCAGAGAAATGAAGCCAGAGTCGGGTTGGAGGGTAACTAACTAAGCTGGGAGTGTTTGAACTCAGATCCTCCAGTTTGCTTTAAGGCTGCATTCACACCAGCCATGTTTAGTTCGCTTTAATCCAACTGTAAATTATTATTGTTATTTTACCACGAAGTGAACTCTGATGTGGCTTCAATTCATATGTGGAGGCAAGTGGACTGGAGAGCGCTCTAAAAGCAGGAAGTGGACTACAGAGCTGGGCATTCTGAGTAAATACAAACGTGTGAGTCGAGCGCTAGCAGGAGAAATGACTTGTACTCTTTCGCTAAAGACAAAAGAGAAATCCTTCAACCACTAGAATCTGACGCCACTCCATTTTTGTTGCTCAGTGTCTTCTTCAGATATTTTTGTTGTTTCTTTCAGTGGTTCTTGGTGCAGCGCCCCCACAGGCGAGGAGGGGAACTGGTTTTTCAAAGTATTTAGTTCATTTGACACAGTGTGGAAGTGAATCATAGCAGCTGAAAATATAACAAATGTTGCTGTTTTGGTCCTGAATCGAACAGATTCTATCAGGTGTGAAAACAACCTGAATATTCCAGTTATGTGAGCTGACAGGGAGCAAGTTCTCTGTCTCCATATAATCTGTGAAGGTTAGAGCTTTATTAACACTAAGCTGACTAATTACCTCTCTGAACTTATTTTGAATGTGTTTAATGAGAGAAAACACACAAGCAATCTAATAAACACAGCGATGCTCTGAAAACACACTAGCCTCCACATGTGAGCCTAACGAGCGGTGATTAGTGGGTCCCAGCTAGGCGTGGTTCGGCTGTGTAACATCATTTCTGCGCGGTGGACTCTGCTAATTCACTCCTCTTTATCTAATTACCCAGGGTGAGCATGAACACACTTATATGCGCCAATACACTGCATATAAACACACATACACACGCACACACACACTCTTAAGCAGCACCTGCATGCATCTTGTTCTGCAGATATGCAGAATGACCTCATTATTCCTGTTATATATTTATATTTTCATCTGTCAACAAACATTTCCTTGTCCTCGGGTAACAGAGACTGGTGGAGGCAGAAGAATAATGCTTATTATCTTTACTCTAGAGACTCACCGCCTCATACATTATGTCACACAGTCAGGCCTGCTATTTAGGGGCCAGTTTGTTTTTCAACTGGGATGTGTCGGGTAGTTATGAACTGTCAGTATCTTCCTACTTACCCTTTTGCACAGAAATTACTTGAAAATGTCAAAATTGTTACGAAAATGTCTGGTTTAATATGAACATGCAGATTTCTTTTTATGTTTTTCACCTCAAGCTCAGGCAACACAAAAAACCTATTTGAAGTTGTTTGTGTCAAAACTGTTTATTTAGCTAAACATCAATTCAGTCCAATTAAATTTGAAAAATGCTTCATTTATCCTAAAGGAAAATATTTCAAGTTGAGTATCTTAAGATACTCAAGTTACTTAAGTTAAGTAACTTAACTTGAGTATCTAAGTAAAGATACTTAAGACTTTTCTAAGTATCCTTAAAGAGTCTTTGTGGGCAGTTTTTCATGCACATATGATGGAAATGCAGCTAGTGTTTGGTTTAAAAAGGGGAAATTTGGAGAAAATAGGAATTCCTCATATTTTCTGATATTTTTTATTCCTCTTAATATGGCATAAGAACCAACTGGTTGTCTGTTTGTGAGGTTGGAATCAGATATTTAGCCCATTTTCTGTGCCTCTGAGCGCGTGCAGTAATGCCTGGTGCAGGAACAGTCTGTGACTCTGAGATAATGGTTTCAGGAGCGTAAGTGTGTCTGCAAGCGGCTGCAGCTGCACGTCTCACCAACATGAATGCAAGAGATATTTGCTGGGGACCAATGTCATAGCATTCAATCAGCAGCCAAACAGGCAGACTGCTCTGCTCCCTCAGCCCCGATGGGAGTAATGTCTGCCTTCATTAAGTAGGCCTGCTGCTGCTTTCTGCTGGAAATGGGCTGGGCAGGGAGCGTCGCACTGGAGATGAAGGGAGGTGTGGAGACTTTTGTTCAAAATGAGAGAGAAAGATGAAAAGTTCATTCTGGAATATGAAAATTTACACCAAAATAAGCTCAAGTAAAACTTCCTAATTGTATATTCTAATTAATGATTAGAATATACAAATTGTTCAAGTTTAACATTTTGTTTTCATAAAATGTGACAGTAGCTGAGTTCCCTTTACAAAAGTGCGCAAAACTTTGTCGATATTCTAATAATTGCGCAATTGCGATGTTTCCAATAAGTAACAAACACAATTAAAATCACATGTGAATAAAAAATATTTATGTTTGACCAAGCTTGTGAAGCTAATGGTGTATTTAACTCTGCTGTACTGGTGCAGAGTTATCAAATCAGTTTGTAATTCAGAGGATTCATGTCTGCTAATAAGTCAGTTTGGCTGCTTTTCTGTGCACGCTCGCATCGGTACCAGCCGATGCCAAACCTCAGATATCGGTATCAGTGGATCGGTGCATCCATCCCTAACTAAGACCTCCTGTGTGAACACTCCCTTAGCTTAGCTCAGCTTTTATGCTGACACCGCTCCATCAACGGCACATAAAGCAACAAAATCTCACCGCCTCTGTAGGCTAACCGGGACCAGAACCCGATCACAGCGTCTTCCCGGAGCCGCGCGGGGTCAGCATTCCTTTGAAGCCTCCAGAATCGGCTTCCCAGGGAGATCCGTAAGAGGAGCCGTAATTATCCGGTCCCTGAGCGGAGTGAGGTGGGTGGGCAGCAAACCGACGGAGAGAAACGCTCCCAGCTGCGTGCGCCCTCCGTTCGCACACCCAGCTCTGGTTCATCCGCGTTCCCGAGTCCAAATGAAGGGATGAAATGAAGAAAGGAGAGGCGGTTACGCCGGAGAGCAAGATGGAGAGGTTTCATCTGTCTCTTTCCTCTGTTGCTATGACAGCAAGTTGTGTTGGCATGCGCTGGAGCTGGCGCTGCCCTCACCTCTGGCATCAGGGCGCCCCAGGGAGAGCGTGCACGTTGCGTGTGCACGCTCTGATTGTTTCCATGTAATGATTCCCAGCAAAAATGTAGAAGGAAATGATTTTTTTTTTTTATCAAACGTTTTTATGTTTTGGCACCTAAATGAAGAAATCACAGCAGAAACACTGATGATTGTGTTTCATTTTTAGCTTGACGTGTTTGTGAGCATGTGCACGCTCACGTGCACGAGGGGCTTCTCCCCGGCCAGACGGCGCTCCCACCACTGGACAGATGGCCAGCACCCTCCCATCCCTCCATCCTTCCCTCCATCACTGTCCTCCTCTCTCCTGCAGCACCGCTGATCGCCCCAGTCCCTCGTTCCCCACCTCCCACAATCCCTCCATCCCAGCGTACCTCTATCCATAATAAATCAAGGAGGGGAACCCGGTTCTGTCCCTATTTCTCTCTTTAAAGCAACGCTTTTTACAAAATGCTTCATGAATATGGAAAGCAGTGGGATGGAGTTGGGTTATTTATGTTTAGAAAGATTAAAAATAATAATTTTGATCCTGTCTCTTTTTGTTGTAACTGAACCAGAACCACGTGGCGTTTTGGTTGAAGGAGGATATTAAGGGTGAGTTCACAGCAGCCATATTCTGTCTGCTTTAACTGAACTCTGGTTCATTTGCGGCGGTGTGAATGCGCAAAACTCTGATTTGTACTAAAAAGTGAACTACAAACCTCGGTCTCGGTTTGGATGAAGTGAACTCTGGTCCGGTTTGAATGCTTATGTGAACACCAAGCAGACCAGAGACTACTCCAGAAGCAGGAAGTGGACTACAGAGCAGGGCATTCTGGGTAAATGAAACCAAAACAAACGTGCTAATCTAGCAATAGCTGTAGAAATTAGTCCTGATTTGTTGCAGAAAACAAAAGATAAAATGTGATGCTGCTCCATTTTTGTTTGCATTATGTGAAGGAGGAAGTTGCACTCATTTCTTTTTTTAGAGGTTTTCATGTTTCCTTCGATATATCTTGGTGCAGTGCCCCCACAGGTGAGGAGGGGAAGAGGTTTATAATTAGTTTGGATCATTTGACTCAATGAGAAGAACCGCAGCAGCTGAAAATGTACCAAATGTTTGTTCCCCCATTAGACTGAGTGAACCGGACTGTCTGGTGTGGAAACTTCATAGAAAGCTGATCGATTAGATCAGTGACAATAATATCAATAGATGTATTTTAAAGTACTTGTTTATGTTTCTCAGTGTTTGTTTCTAAAGTTTCTCTCAACCCGTTTATGTCCTGATCTCATTGTTTGCTCTCAGGTTCCAGTGTGACCCATTTAATTCAGCATTTTTACTGGTCTGTCTGCTGGTTCTGCTGGTTCTGCTCAGACAGTCAAATGTTCCACCGTGTTTTGTAAAAACTGGTTTTTACTCTCAACAATCAGACTTTATTAAGAGTTTCTGATCTCTTTCTTTCCTCTCCTTTCTCCTCTCCTCTCCTCTCCTCTCCTCTCCTCTCCTCTCCAGACCTCAGAGTCTTCAGTGTCAGTCCTGTTGGATCCTCAGCATTTATAATGTGATAATAAGGTGTGAAAATGGAGACACAATGGAGCGGTGAGGATTGGGCCGTCGCAGCCCTCCGCTGGTGTCCTCTCACACTCTGACTGCTACCAGAGTGTGTGCGCGCACACACACACACACACACACACACACACACACACCCTGTCAGACTGGAGTGAAGATCTGGACAGGGTTGATCTTCTCTCTGCTCTGGTTAAATACTCAGAAACATCCAGTTTGTTCAGCTGGGAGAAACAAAATCAGTAAAAATAAAAACATGAGATGGAGCTTTACTAAGGAAATAAAAAATAAACAAATCATATTGCAACTTTATTCTCATATTATTTTGACTTTATAAGCTTTCTCGTGTTAGTTCCCATTATTTTGGAAAAAGAAAGTCGTTGGCCGGTGATCCATCATATTTTAGTAATTATTTCATATGATCTGATTAAAAACCATTTTTCCTCGTTTACCCTCAGACGTTCCGGCGCCCAGCAGAGAGGCGGGGCTTAAGGACGGCCAGGGGGGCGTGGCCGAGGACGGCGAGCAGGAGGAGCGCGACGACGACGACCTTGACGACGAGTCCATCTTCACCTGCGATAACTGTCAGCAGGACTTCGACTGCCTGGCCGAGCTCAGCGAACACAGAACCAACCACTGCCCCGCCGGTGAGACAGCGCCCGGTTCCGGTTCTGGTTTTAACGCAGCGCTCCCAGTGTGACGCGGTGATTAAACAGGCTGCAGGTTCTTCAAACACTCGGGTGGCTCGGTGTTGGAGTTTCCTTTCTGCATACCGTTAGCTATAATCAGTAATATCCACACGCTCCGCTGGGACCGGCACAAAGGCTGCTGTTGGTACCGCTGTAATTAATGGAGCGGCTGAAAGGAACGCGACAGGCCCGGCTGGTTCCCCCAGATTAATCCGAACGCTCCAGTCGCGAGCCCACACACACTCCGTCTGCCTTCGTGTGTGTGTGTGTGTGTGTGTGTGTGTGTGTGATGAGGAGGTGTGCAGTTTAAACTTACAGATGATGTTGTAACCTTTAATCAGGTTCAGTCTCATCTGACAGCAGAGCTCCGATTTTAACGTTTTCCAGAAAAATTTTAAATTAATTTCCAGACTTTGGTTCTTATTCCTGTCGTCTAAAAGTTTTATCCTTCCTTTCCTTCCTTGCATTGTTCCTTCTTTCCTTCCATCTTTGTGTCCTAGTTTCCTTCTGTTCTTCTCCTTTCCATCTTCTCTGTCTCCCTTCTTTACTTGTTTCAGTTTTGTTTTTCTTTATTTCTAATGTTCTTCCTTCCTTCCTTCCTTCCTTCCTTCCTTCCTTCCTTATGTTTTCTCTTTCATTCCATTCTTGTTTCAACAGTTTTCTTCATTTTATCATTTGCT
>NW_015113549.1:132895-164062 GCF_001443285.1 Poecilia latipinna | reverse complement strand
CCTTTCCTTCCTCCCTCACATCCTTCTTTCCTTTCCTTCCTCCCTCATGTCTTTCCTCCTTTCCTACCTTGCAGTATCACATTTTTAAAGACTCAACCATGTAAAATGTTAGAAGCTGTTATAATTTCATGTTTGAAAATCTTTTTTTATTTTTTATCTGAATCTCATTTCCACCTCTGGATCTTAAAAAGTCTTAAATCTGAGTTGGTCAAACCTGCAGAAACCTGCAGAAACCCAAATGCTCCAGCAGCTTTCAAAATACAGTTTTCCATCAGCAGACCCTGAACAGAGGAAAGAAAATGCAAGATATAACATCTGATATATGCAAACACCTATTAAAATGTAAATATACACAACAGACTGGCTAACTGCTATAGTCAGGCATTGAATAATAAACCGAAGGAGAGAAAATGCTAAAAATACCAACATGTTGTTAAAATATTCTTATATCTAAACAGAGATGGAAACAGAAGGACAAGACGATAAGGTCAGGACAAACTTTTCTTGTTAAACCAGCTGTTTTAGATGAATTCAACAGGTTATATGAGGCTAATTCTCTGGTGTTGGTGAAGCTTAAATCTTCCCAGATCCAGCTGCAGTTTGCACCAGTCTGCACTGATCAACACCCACATGCAGCAATTTCCATAATCTGTCATTAACCAGGTGGTTTGATTTTCTATAAGCCGTGCTGCTGTTCCTGTTTCTGTGATCTTCCGTATGTTTGCTCCCGGCCTGTGCGTAAACACACAGCTCCGGTCGTCTCCGCCGTGTCGGACTCAGACTCCCACTCAGAGAGCATCACACTGGGCTGCTGTCAGAGCGCAGGATGTGGCCTGTGATTTCAGCACAGGAGTCTGTGGAGGGCTACATGTTGCTGAGCGAGAAAACCGAGGGAGGGAGGGAGAGAGAGAGCGGAGAAGAAATGAAATGATAAACCATGTTTTTCCCTGGAGAAGGAGCGGCTGAGATTGCAGCGTAATCCCATGGCTCTGCAGGATCTGCCGCACTTGGATGCAGGCTTTTTGTGTACTTGTTTTCATATTTGTGCCGCTTGGTCTTTAACATGTGAACTGCTGCTGCTGTTGGTGCTGGCGCTTGTGGCGGGACGACCCGGTTCTGGGGGCTAAATGAGATTGGACACAATGAAGAATCCTCTTTAAGTCTCTGGAGGCTCCTGGGAGTCGGGGCATGGGGCAAAGATGCTCAGAAATGCTCGGAAAATGACAGGAAACTCGCAGTCTGCCGGGGATAAACACACGCCAGAGAGAGAGTTAATGCGTTTGTGATCTCTGCAGTTTGATGTTTGTCCCTGAACAGAAACACACACATCAGCCATGTTGATGGATGGGGCCGTCTCTGAGGAAAATTGATCACTACCATGTTGGTTAGCTTTTTTAAATACAACAAATTGTTTACATATTTGTTAGAAATGTGACAGTCTATGAGACGGATACAATCGATCTCGAGGTGCTACTATTGCCTTCTGAAGACAAAAACCAACCAGTCAGAGCCAAAAGGCGGGTCTTAGCGCTGTCAATCAATGTCGTCTATATGCTGCTAAATGTGGTAATGGCAGAGAAACAACTTGCTCTGGTTGATTCTGGTCAGCACTGGGAGAAGAAGCTCGATTTTTATTTTCACACATTGTCTGTCTCAAACTGTCACAACAGACTGACAGTTTCTACAAATATTTAAAAATATATTTTTTACAAACGTTACATACTGCAGCTTTAATGGTGTTTTCACACCTGATAGTCCAGTAGACTCGGTTCGACTGGGGACCAAAATTGCAACATTTGTTTCATTTTCAGCTGCTGCGGTTCTCTTTAACACTAAACTGTGTCAAACGATCCAAACCCTTTTAAAAACCTGTTTTCCTCCTCACCTGTGGGGGCGCTGCACCAAGAATCACTACAAGAAATGACATGTAAACGTTTAAATAAAACCCTGAAATCGACTTCCTTCTGAAGTGAAGTCGGATTTTAGTTGCTTAAAATTGAGCAAAGTTCTTTTTGCTTTCTGACCGAAGCTCTAATCTGGTGAATTAGGAAAAATCAGCGACAGAGTTATCAAAACTCAGCAACTATGAAACCATGAGTGAAAAGTTTGTTCTACAGATTCACTTCCTGAAGCAGAAACAGGTGCAGGTGAGTGTTTAATGACACATTTGATCCTGCTGATGGCGACTGACACATGTTGGGTATCAACATGGCTGAATCTGGCGCGTTAGCATTCTGCTAAATACCATGTGAATATAGCACTAATGTGTTAGTGTAGCTAATGTTTATCATTATTACTTTATGGCTAGTGCAGCTAACCTTTTAGTTAGAGGTTCCTACCACTGAAAACTATTTTATAAAGATTTGAAAGCAGCACTTAGTACTTCATTTCATTGCAAGTTTTAGGCCAGAAGTACCTAGTGTTTGTTTAACTGGTTAAGAATTGACTTTAAAGAAGTCAATTCATATTATTACAACCTTTGCTTTTTTTAATAACCAAGTTTGGGTATCTTGCAGGGTTTCAGCTCAGAGCAAAGCTTTGAAGAAGACGTTTCTGTATTTCTTGAGCAGATGTTTTATCTTCAGAGCTTGTCTTTAGCCTAAACTCTGCGGTACTAACTGGGAATCAGTCACCTGTTCTTCACAGCTTTATTTATCCTCAAAACTGAAACAGACTTTTTATTCATTTCATTAAAGGCGTTCTTCACATTGAAAAGTAATGAAACAGAACATCTGTGGAGATAACGCTGACGTTTGATCCGTGATGCTTCCTGATTGTTACGGTTTTCCTGACACTCTTTAAACTTCTGGTCATATTTGTGAATTTGAAGGTTCAGAAAAGGAACTTTAAATGACTTAATGATTATGACATTTCCTGATATTGCTTGGAACTTGCATTTGTGTCTTGAGTCTTGAATTAAGATGATGCCTAATTGACAGGAATCACATTTTCACTACTCCATTGTTTTGTTGTGCTTTAAATGGAAAACGAGAATAGAAGACATATTTTTATGCAAAGGCTGAACAAATCTTTGCATTTTTAATTAGCTGTTCTCAGTTTTTTTATTATCAAATTTTAGTTGAAACATGAACTAATGTGAGTCCCAGGTGGTGTTTTGAGAGCGCTGTTCGTTAGCAGCGGCGTTCAGCTGGTATCTGTTATGCTAACTACACTGTGGTAGTAAAATGAGTCCCAGGTTAGCAGCTAGCCGCTGCATGCTGTAACACTGAATGGGTCCCAGGTGCGGGAGTGAAGCACCAAGTAATTCAGAACCCACTCCAGCAGAAGGCCTGTAAAGAGGCTCCATTAATTTGAGTGGAAATTGGACAAACACACGCAGACACACAAGCGGCGGCTGCAGATCAATGACGAGTGCGAGCTCTCAAACACGCACATACCCACAGACACCGCGCATCTGCCTAATGGAGCGCTGCCTTAATGTGCACGAGTGTGATAGCTCAGCTGACTGTGTGTGTGTGTGTGTGTGTGTGTGTGTGTGTGTGTGTGAGGGATATAAGGATTACATGTTTCTGTCTCTGCAGCGTTGTTATTCTGCAGCGCTGCAGCTTTAAGCCGCTGTGCGACGGCTGGGGTTGAATTATGGATCAGTTATTCAGGTTGTGTGTGACCCTGCATTCGCTCCCTGTGTTGCTGTTCATTACATTCGGTTAGATCTCATTAGACATAAACAACTGTCGTACTGTTTTAATCAGACCTGAAACAATCTTTTATGTTGGATATCCTCACCGTACAGTTGATACTAAACACATAACAGTAACTGCAGGCCTCACAGGTCCTATAATTGTGTTTTCAATTAAATCTTTGAAAACTTTGAATTCGATCTAAAATTCTGCATGTTTTAAAAGCGACTAAATAATCATTCTGGACGCTTCAGTGTAAGAGTTTTGGAATGAAATCCTCATCATTCATCCGTCCATTATCTTCTGCACGGCAAAATCACAAAATCAAACCAAGTATTTTTGGTCTAGTTTCTAGTGTAAATATCTTATAACACTTAAAATAAGACAAAACTAACGTACAAGTAACAAGATATCCTTGTTTTAGATCAATAGTTCCTTAATACTGATTAAAAAGTGATATTTACACTGGTAGATGATTTCACTTATAACAAAACATTTTCGCCATGTTATAAGTAAATAATCGGCCAAAGGAACCACAACTTTTTAATAAACATTGAGGGATTATTGACCTAAAACAAGCTTGTATATCTTGCTAAAAGTTTGTTTTGTCTTATTTCAAGTGTAGTAATATATTTGCACTAGAAACTTGATCAAAAATACTTGGTAGGATTTTTTTGTTTTTGTGGTTCATTGAGAAAACAAGTTTAGGAGAGAAACTAAACCTTCAATGTCCTTGCGACTCTCCATGTCATTCCCAGGTGACCCAGGGAGTTCCTGGGTCAAAAGCGATGCATCATCCCTTCAGCATCTCGTTTCAGTGGAATTCACCCATAAAACCAAAAGGTGGCGTCCTGATCAGATCATCCACCTCACTCAAATTACTTCACTGTGAAGAAACTTGGAAAGTTTGTCAGCAGCTTTTATCAGAGATGAAATGTTGCAGCCCCCTAAAAAGATTGCACCCCAGGTGCTTTGCCACATTACTTATGAACAAACAAACAAAAAAAAAATCACCCCCAAGTGTGATGGTTGAATCAAACTGTGTGGTTCTCCAGTTGCTTCCACTAGAAATGTTGCAGATTTCGTCACATGACGTCTGCTTGCTCCAGCTCTCGGTTCTGGTTAGACCGTAATTTGTGTTGCGTGTCTGCCCCCTTTTAGTCCTGGCGGGGTGCGTGTGTGTGTGTGTGTGTGTGTGTGTGGGTGTGTGTGTGTGTGTGTGAGCCCTGGATATGTGAGCGAGGCAGGCCGAGAGCGTGAGTCGAGGGAGTGTTGATGGGTCTCAGTAGGAGTCAGAATGTGGAGCAAAGGCTCCCTGAGGAGAGGAGGAGCGGAGAAAAACCTCCTGCAGATCAAATGGAGAACATTCTCTGGCCGAGCACACACGAAAACACACACGTATCCCATCAGGGAACGCCGAAACGCTTCCCCAAACTGCCGCAACGCTCCAAGGTTGGGTCAATGTGAAGTGTTTGGAGATTGAAACCGATTTAAAAGCTTTGTGTTTGGCCATTTTGCCGACAAGCCCTCCACAGAAGAAGAAGTGCGAGAAGGTTTTTAAAGATGAGCAGGTGAGTAACGCTGCGTTCCAGTTGCTCTCAGAAAATCAACTGGAACGCCGTCTGAAGTCGGAGTTCCCAGAGCAGCTCAGAGAGCAGCTCAGACTACCCCCAATTACGACTCCTAAGGTCAACTTTGGGTTTCAATATAGCCGCTCCTTTCGTCAGCAGTAGTAATCTGTGATGTTCATTTTGTAAGACTGCGTCTTAAATCAATGTTTCATGTAGCACCTGCAACTCCAAGCTGAACGATTTAAAAGTTTGTCTATGGAACAAAAGCGATACTGCAAGCGGTGTGTATGGTCGAGTTTGTGTTTTATGCTGCGTTCAAGGCTGAACTGGGAAATCTCAACTTCCACTCAGAAAAATCAACTGTAACATCCTCCATAGTTGGATTTCCCCCAGTTAAAGGTTGTAAGACTGACAATATGGCCGCTCCTCGCCTCAACTGTAGTAAGTTGTTATGGACACATATTTATTTTGTAAGATATAAATCAACGTTTCATGTTGCATCTGCAACTCCAAAATGAACAAACTGAATCTGGTTGTATTTGGAAAGTTAAGAAAATGTTTGTAAGAGGTGTCGCCTTTTTAGAGTTTCAACTTCTTAAAGCTACTGTATGTAATTTTTATTTAAAAAATGTTTATGTATTTGTTAAAACTGTCACTGTCAAATAACATGGCAAAGACAATCTATGAAAAATTTAGCTCTTCTGCCGTATCCCAGTTCTCCTAGAGTTACTGCAGAAATACACTTAAGTCAGAAGCAACCAATCAGAGGAGGGTCTATCATTGTCAATCATGCTCATGTACATGCGTTCACACCTTCCTGCATGCTCTCTGCTACGCTGCAACATCTCCCTGACAGTTGATCCAGTCATGAATGATTGCTAGCAAAACCACCGATGACGGCCTATAAACAGTTTATTTGGAACAGAAAGTTGTTTTGCCACCATTAGTACTTACACGGGGTTGATTGGCAGTGCGAAGACCCTCCCCCTGGCTGTGATTGGTTGTTTTTGATTGGGAGGGATTGGGATTGGATAAGTTTGATCTTTTCACAGACTCTATGTCTCATCCTACACTGCCAGTACGTAGTGACAGCTGTAACAAACATGTAAACATAGTTTTTATAATTGTTACTTACCGCAGCTTTAAGTAGCCATCGAACCCAGCTCAGAGTTCCCACTTCCCAGGTAACTGGAAAGCAGCATAAGTAAACGAAGGAGCTGTCCGTCATGGTGGTGGGCATAAAAACGTCGCTGTCAGTGACAAATAGCTCGTCATTAACCCAGCTAGCTGCTGGGAAGGGGACACAGGAATACCGAACACACTCCTTCTGCTCCGTGTTGCACTTTTCCTCCCTCACCGGTGGATCAGGAGACAAAGGAAGGAGGGCAGGAGGAGGAGAGAGGGGCCTTTAGGTGGTTCTCCCTCCTTTGGGATGTCCTCCCCCCTGCAGAGCTCTCACCGTCTGTTGCAACCTGCGGAAAACACACACACACACACACACACACACACACACACACACACACCTTGCTGTGTCTGTCGCCAGGAAAGCAGCCGAGTCCTGCAAGGCCGAGACTCTTATTAGAACCACAGATCACTTTCTAGAGAGGAAGGAGGGATGTAGTCCGAACCAGAAAGACTCTGATCTCCATCTCTAACTGTTGTTTCAGTGGCATCAGACATTTGTGCTGCAAAGCGTTTAGTTTGTGCTGATAGCATCTTAAAGATACTAATAAATGTTTCCAGATCATCTAAGGTCAGCCAGCACTGCCCATATATTTACAAAATCAAATGAAATATTGTGTCAGTCAAATAGTTTCCAGAGATCAACCCCCAAACCCACAATAACAAAATCAAACATTTATAAAAAATTATATTTTGTGCTGCTTTGTGCAGCTAAAAGTTTCATTTGTGCTGCTAATAAAAGGTCATCAGAGGTCAACTGGCCTCCCCTACCACATTTACAAAATCAAACAATAAATGGTGTCAATCCATTGTGTTACATTTGTGCTGATTTGTGCAGCAACAAATTTTGTTTGTGCTGCTAGCACTGGAAAGATATTGATAAATGTTTTGAGAAATCATCAAAGGTCCCACATTAAAATCAAACAAAGCATTCTGGGGGATTTAGGCTTTAGCCATGTAACCTCTCCCGCTTGCTAAGTAAGGTTGGTGGCGCCAACTAACTCACTGGTTGACCTTTGATGACCTCTGGAAACTTTTCTCAATATCTTTCAAATGTTAGCAGCACAATTGAAACATTTTGCTGCACAAAATGTATCAGTTTTGTTTGATTTCATTTATGTACATGGGAATGACAGGTGGATCTCTGGTGGCCTGTGGAAACAATCTTTCAAAATCTTTAATTATAGCGGCACAAATGAAAGAATTTGCTCCACAAACGAAGCACAATTTGTGCTGTAAACTATATTTTGTTTGGTTTTTGTAAATAAGGGGGGATGAGAGGAGGTGACCTTTGATGACCTCTGGAAACTTTTATTAATATCTTTTAAATGCTAGCAGCACAAATTAAATTTTTTGCTGCACAAATGGACAACAAAATTCCTTTATGTCAGTTATGTTTGATTTTGTTAATGGGCGTGGGGAGAGCAGTTTGATCTCTGGCGTGTAGAACCTTTTTTTTAATCTTAAAATTAGAGCGGCACTAAGGAAAATTTTTGCTGCACAACTGACACCATATTTGTTTGATTTGAAGAAGGTGGAGGGATGGGGGGCTTCTTCACTCGGGTCCCACAGATTCCTTCGCTGAGCTCCTGGCAAACACACAAGTGCACAGCACACACACACGGACACACACACAGACACACACACGGACACAGCTGGCTGCCGCTCAGGTTTTCCAGGGAGAAAGCCGGAGAAGCACCAGAGGAGAAGAAGAAGAGGAGGAGGAGGGGGTTTGGGGTTGGCGGTGCTACGGAGAAGTCATTTTTCATCACGGGGTTCATTTTTCACCGCAGAGTTCTCCCAGTCTCTACATCGCTCTATTTCTCTTTATCTGTCCTCTCCTCCTCCTGTTCCCATCCCTTGATCCCGCTTTGTCTCTCTTTATCTTCCCTTTCCTCTCCCCTCCACCCCCTCCTCTAAACTCTTTCCATCCTCTCTCTGTCTCTCTCTTTTTCAGCCTACTTTCTCCTTTATGAAATATGGATGGGAGCAGTTTTGGGCGCGCTGAGAGGTTTGCAGTCGGAGGGAGGGATGGATGGAACTTGGGAACCGGCGAGAAAACGAACGGAGGAAGGGAGGGGAGTCGGTGTCTCAGCAGACATGCCTTGTGCATGCACCTAAACACCTCACTGAGCAATCTGTCAACATGTCAGCAACACATGTTTGGTAAAAAAAAAAAAGGGAAGGAGAAGGAGAGGTGGGAAGGAAAAAAAGTTTCCCCCTCCGGTGGGAGTAATGGCTCCCACCAGGACTCTGGAAATGCTTTGAATTCAGCAGATTTCTATTGCGGGGTTCTCCCCCGAGGCCCTCTCTCTCTCTCTCCCTCTCTCTCTCTGTTTTTTTTTTTTTTTTTTTTAACCATGCCTGCATCTCAGAAATTTGAGACCAAGGACCCCTGGGGGCGTCCTTTCATAATGCCTGAAAATGTAGGGTTATATTGTGTGCTCCTACCCATGGGGCTTTTATTAATACCTGTATTCACTGCCACTGGAAATTACACAGGCGGCGCTGCAGGGCCCCGCGCTCGCTCCAGGAAGGCAGAAAGGCTCTGCAGGGACGTTTTCTCTCTTTCTCCCCTTCCTCCCTCCTCTTCTTCTTCCTTCCCCTCCTACTTTGACTCTCTTCCCTTTTCTACTTACTTAATGCAAGAGTGAAAAAGAAGAATTTGCCAAAGGACACAGGGAAGTGAGTGTGAGTGTGTTGGCACCGGCCAACCCTCTTGTATTCATCCCTACCTTGCTCCGAGGAAAAGAAACACTAAAAATGCAGCTTCCTTCATCCTCTGTGTCCTTGTGTGACTGAGAGTAGATCTGGCAGCGAGTAAATATTTGTGAGTGAAGTTTAAATCCATCGTCCAGTGCAGTGTGTGCGGTTCATTAGAATTCGATCAGCCGAAGGCTTTCTCTCACTGTGTTTACGCGTATTGATCCAATATTTACACAGCAAGTTATAGAGATCTACATTTACATTTTACTGAATAAATAAACTGGGATTTTTTTTTTTGCAGTTTTATTCGACAACCAGGAGGATCTTATGCTTGCTGGTTTAAATCTGGATTTTTATTGTGACTTGTTGCTTAGTTTAAACACCTTTAAGTCCACAGACCATCAGTATTTCTTGGTTTCTTCAAATTAATAAAAGTGAGATGATGTCAACATTGAAGATTTTAAAAAAAGTGCAATTTTATAGCAAAATGAACATCTAAGTCGCTTTAAATAAATAAAAATGTAGAAATGGAAACAAATGATAGACTGTAAAATTAAATCTTTAACATGTTAAAAAATAAAGTTTTCAGAATGTTGGAACATTTGTGTCCACACACATCTGAAACACCTGTAAATAAAACTGAAATCTGCTTGAAAAAAAGGAAAGGAAAATTGATTTTTAGAGAAAAAAATTAATAAAGAAAAAAAAAGAAAAAAAAGAAAATTGGGAAAAATGTAAACAAGTCTGAAAAAGGATCAAATATAAGAAAATTAAAAATATTTTATTAAAAAACCATTCAAAGCTATAAAAAAATAGATATTTAAACCCATGTATAAATGGTTAAAAATAAAATAAACAAAAAGCATCTCTACTGCAATAAACTGCCTTCATCAGCCTGAGGGAAAAAAAATTACCAAGTAGCGTTTTCAAAATAATTTCTGATGAGAAGTTGGTTCTTTTAATTTTATTTTGGAGCAACAGTTTTAAAAATCAGCTTCTGTGACATTATCGCCACCTGTTGGACAAAAGCGTGGTACTGCAGGCAGCAGGAGTTCAGCCATGGGAGTGAACTCTTCCTGATGTGAAACAAGCTGAGAATTTATTTTGCTCCTCTTGAACCAACACGGCCGAAGGTCAGCAGCGATGCTTTAAGACATAAACATGGAAACAAACGGCTGATTAGTTCAGCTCTCAGAACTGATGTGGAAGAAAAACACTTTAGTGTAATGTTTCTCTAAGTGGTAGCCTCAAAGTTGGAGCGAATAAAAAATGCAAATAAAAAAACAAAACATTTTTAAACATAACATTTTAGTCACATGTATTAATCATATTTTAAGTCATTATTATAAAAGGTGCTAAAATAACTTACTGATATACTATTTGCTATGCTCATTTTTCTGATTGGCTGCCAAATTTTGTGCACAATATTTTGCTTTTTAAGCTAACGTAGCAAGCGAGAAATAGAAAAGTTTATGAGATTAAAAAAACCAAAGGAACCACCCAGCTGCGCTGCTCTGGACAACAACCCTCTAAAACCCCCTAATAACTCACGGATGACTGAAATCAGAAAGTAGGAGGCAGCAAACCTGCTAAAGGAATGTAAAAATTATTGAAGATAATAATAGATTCGGTTTGATTGGGGATCAAAATTGCAATATTTACGTTTTCAGTTGCTGTGCTTTTTCTTCCTCACTGCAGTTAGTCAAACAAACCCAAGTCTTTGAAAATCTATTCCCCTCCTCGCCTGTGGGGGCACTACAGCAAGAACCACTGAAGGAAATGACTCAAAAACCTCCAAAGAAAACATTGAATGCAACTTCCTTCTTCACCAAATGTAAACAAAAATGGAGTAGCGTCAGAGTGTAGTGGTTGTAGGATTTCTGTTTTGTTTTTGGTAAAAGAGCTCAAGCCATTTCTCCTGCTAGCGCTGGGCTAGCACGTTTGTTTTGATTGTAATTACCCAGAATGCCCTGCGCTGTAGTCCACTTCCTGCTTTGGATTGGGCTCTGAAACCGCACAAGAGTTCACTTGAACCAAGCTGAGACCGAGGTTTGTAGGCGGACCAGAGTTTTAAACGTTCACACCTCCCAAACCGAACCGGACTTTAATTAAATCAGATTAAACCAGTCTGGTGTGAATGCACCCTAAAAGCCAATTCTTCTTTATATAAACAGAAGTCAACTTCCGCTTTAGCAGATTGTTCCTCGATAAATCCCAGGTTCCTTGAACGCAGCATATGGATAGAAGTGTTTGTTCGTTACTCTCCTCCTACAGACTCGAAGACCCGGCACAGGCTCAGGGGTTTCCTACGTAGCGAGGCGTCCTGGTGGATCCGAGCTCTTCTGCGTGTTTTCAGAGAGTCGGCGGGTCAGGATAGAGCCGTCATGGGGCCGTGTGGGGCCCCCTTCATATGTGTGTACATGTGGGGGGTGTTTGGATAATGAGGAACAGGCCATTGCCTTGGATTCCTGCACCCCTGCCAACAACCCTCCTGCTGCCATCTGGGACGTCTCGTTTTTTTTCCTCCTCTTCCTCCGTCTTCTTCATCTCGTTCCTACCTTCCCGACTGGAACTCATCCCTCATCCCTCAACCCTCCCTCCGTTTTTGCACACCTCTCCCCTCTCGGCCCTCGTTCTCAGAGCCCCCAGTGTCTTCGTCCCGCCCCCCCGCTGAGTTCTCAAACTCCAAACTGACCACATCCCTTCCTCTCACCCTCTTCCACCCTTCCCCCACTGCCTCCCTCCATTCTCTCCCCATCATCCCTGCTCCCTGTGGAGCTGGCCCCAAAGCTCTGATCCCTTCCTCCATGCCCCCTCAAAACTCCCCACTGTGCCCTCCGAAGTCTCACACACACACACACACACACACACACACACACACATGCACCCTGTGGTAGCTGGCCCCAAACCAACCCTTTTCTACCAACCCCCCTCCTCTGTTTTTCCACTTTTTCTTTCTCTGTTTTCCCCACCTCTCTCTCTCTCTCTCTCTCTCTCTCTCTCTGTCTCTCTCTCTCTCTCTCACACACACACACCGTTTGATGCTTTGGATTTGATATGCAGGATGTTTTTCTTTACTTCTTCGGTTTAAATTAAAGAATAATCGCATTGATTACGGTTTTAGGGAAATAATTTTAATCATATTTTTGAATCTAATTAATCTTCACACTGCAGAAACACAAAATACTTTTGGTCCAGTTCCTAAAGCAAATATCTTCGTACTCCTGAAATGAAACTAACTTAGAAGTAACTTTTCAGCTTGTTTTAGGTCAATAATTTTTGAATACAGATAAAATTTGACCAGTTTCACAGGCAGGTTTGTTTGCTTATAACAAGATATTTTTCATATTAGTGAAGAAATCTGCCAGTGGATTTAGTATTTTTATTGACTTACATCAAACTCCTGCTGAAAACTTGCTCCTAAGCTGGTTTGTATTTTTTCAAGTGTATTAAGATATTTACACAAGAAGCTGAGCAGGAATATGTGTTAAGATTTTGCGTTTTCTCCAGTGTCGATGCAGGTTAGGATTGTGCAGCAAACCTGATGTGTTTTTTCTGTTCTATTCAGTTAGAAATTATTTAAACTAATGAGACATTTCTGAGCAGATTCTGTTGAGACATTGAAGTTTTTGTGCTCTGGATTTCAAGAACTGGGAGATATAAGTAAATAGACAACGGGAGATCTGTCATTTTTCCATGTTTAGGTCCATAAACATTAATCTGAGTGCAATCTTTATTTTCCATCCACCTCTTCTGCTTTTTGGAGGTTGTTTCCTGAGGTGATAGATTTAAACTACAGATTTATTTCCCCCTAATAAAACATTACAGCTCCTGCTGAGACACAGACCAGTTCTGGGTTTACTTTTAGTTGGACTTGCCAGCAGAACACTGCAAAAACAAAAGGTCTTACCACGTATTTCTGATTTACTTTCTAGTGAAAGTATTGAAATAAACTAATCAGACAAAACTAACTGAAAAGTAACTTTTCAGTTTCAAGTAAAAAAATCCTTAATATTGATGAAAATATGTAGTAGAAAGTGAGATGATCTCTTATTTTTAGTTATTTTTTAAATCTTTTTGTAAATCTACATTCTTTCAGTACCTGCCACTCTGCTGCTGTTGCACCTGAATTTCTCCACTGAAGGAGAATGAAGGACATTTCTGTTTTTCTGTTCTGATCTGGGGACAGTTTGAAATCACCCAGTCTGTTTTTCCTCTTCTTCTTCCAACACATCTCTGATTTGTTTTTTGTGCTTATTTGTCTTAGACTAAAGGAGGAAAATCAGCTATTAATGTGCTAATTGCTGCATATTTATACTCCCATGGCAGGCAGCAGCAGAACATTTTATTTGTCTTACTGGAACATTTTTTTAAAATTACAAACAAAATCGCTTGCTGAACAATTTTTGTAGTTTTATTGTGAGCAAACTTCTGCCTTCTGTACTTCTTATATTGATCCAAACTGCAGGATGTTTTGCTCTCAAGGATGCGGCGTGCTTTATGTCCGACACAAAGGTGCATCCAGATTCACGTGCACACTCACATGCGCGCTCACGCCTCAGAGTGGCAGACATGCCAAAGGGCAGCGTACCGCAGGGAGAGGACCTGTAATGGTTTTAACCCAGTGCTCAGGTGTGTCTCTCCTTTGTCCGGCCAAATGTCAGAGAAAAGCAGAAGTAGGTGGGGGGGGGTGGAGGCAGGAGAACATGGATGGGAACTTTCATCTCCACTGCAGGTGAAATTTTGATGCTTAAATCTGAATCTTATTTGATGAACGGCTATTTTTTACTGTCTGCGCCGACGTTTCGCTCCGTTCTCTCCACTCCTGAACAGATCCCTGGGGAACCAAGAGGGCCAAAACTCTGCCAGGACACACACACACACACACACACACACACACACACACACACACACACACACACACACACACTCTCCCCCAAACTGACGTCAGCTGCTCCGGGCCTTCTCCCCTGGGTGCTACCAGAGCCCTTTGTTTCCAAACCCTCCTCTCCATCCCTCCTTCCACTCCTCCTCATGTCTCCCCCTGTCCTTTGTCCCTGGAAATAGCTGTCCTGCTTACTGCCTGATTGGAATTCATTTCACTCTGTGAAGTCACAGGGGAGGGCCTTTGTGTCCGTCATTATGTGTGCACATGCATGCAATTTTTTCTTTTTTTCATGATGATGAGGGCATCCATATTTCAGATGCATGTGTGGCTTGTAAACGCAGGAGGTTGCTGAGAAACTTAGTAAACATTGTTCTGAGCTGGAATCTGAAGTTCAAGAAGAAAATATCTGTTAAAAAACAAGTATTTTCATAAATGAAATGTTTCATACAGGCTAATTTTTTCTAGATCAGAAAATGGATCAGTGTTTCCCTACAAGTTCAGAGATAATCATGAACTTCAGAGGGAATGTTTGTATCTATGAAAATGATCTGAAACATTCTGAGATATGGAAACTTCAATGTGAGGCAAATTTATTCACACGATCAGGACAGACAAAATAAATTTTAACATACAGATAATAATGGTGTGAATCTTTCAGTGTATTAGTCATGTTGTTTGATTAAAAGCAGATGAAAACTTTTGTTTCCTGTTCTGATTTAAGGAACCATCAGTTTCTGCACATCTTGGGTTTTCAGGGAGTTTGTTCCAGATCTGAGCAGCACAGAAACTAAGCGCTGCCTCCTCTGGCTTCTGGTCCTGCACATCTTTAAACACCTGATGGCTCGGCATGGCTCATATTTCAGAAGCAACAAATGTAGTAAAAAGAAAGTAATTTCAGTCCAATCACTGTGTTCAAATTGATCCTATGAGCAGAAAAAGGCGGTTAGTTTCAGTTTATAGTTCAAATTGACTATAAATGTTTTCTGTCGGAGGAAACCCGGCTGATTGCATCAAGTCGATTTCATTTCCCTTAACTTTTTTTACTTTGTGATGGAGGATTTCCAAAACCGATTTGTCTGTATTTTTATTTATTTTTTTTCACCAAGGTCATTCAAAAGTAACCCAACTGAGTTTATGGTACCTGCAGATCAGATTTCATTGAAATCTCTAACTCAGTTGCTCCATGTTCTTCTGTCTAGCTCATGCAGTTTGAATTTTACAGGAACAACTTTAAGCAAAACCATTTTTTTTGCTTTGAATTTTTTGAATTTCACCACTGAGGAAAAATACAGGATATTTCTGTTCTGCTTCTAAGTTGGTTATTGGTTGTAGCTGAATTTATTTAAAGATTATTTCGGTGACAGTAAAAACGCTTCAGGCCAAATCCTGCAGAGATTGAATTGACACCTTAAAAGAAGTGGTTAGTAGAACAAGACAAACTACAAAACAACGAGGATCCTGAAAATACATTTTCTTCTTCTGGTGCAAAACCATCTTCAAGATTCAGGAAGATTCAGAACATAAGCGCTGATCAGACGGCTTTCATCTCAACTCTCCAAACTGGTGTTAGCAAGAAAATATGGCTTAAATGGGACCAATTATGCAAAATTCACATTTTGTAAATTTTTGTACTTCCATTTGGGTCTCAGCTTTAAAAGCACTTAGGAAAATGAGTTGTGTCAAAAACCTTTCTGTTGTTTAGTCATATTTGTTGGAAGCAGCCAAAAGGACGTTCAAACAGTTTGGCTCCATCAAACCTGAATCCTTTATGTACCATCAAGTTCACCATTAATCATTGGTTTAGTTCAGGTGTTTTGGAGCCTTGATGTGTCTAAAAGCTGCAGGTCAGTGGGACCAGAGGACTGGAGCTTCAGATCCCTGATTGAGTCCTTTTTTTTAAAAAAGCGGCGGTGAATTTCTGAGTTTCTGTCACAGCTTTAAGTCCCTCCACCTGCAGATTTCTAAACTTCTCAGTATTTATTCTGCTGTTTTTTTTAAATCAACATTTTCCAAGTAGCCTCCTTTTCATTGTGTTTTCTGGCTGTGTGTTTTTGTGTTCATGCATTTTTCTGCTCCCAGCAAGAATCCAAGTATTGGGGTTAAGGAACAAGAGAATTCCTCCTCCGTGGTCCCTCTTTTCCCCCCCTTCCTCCCCGCCTCCGCCTCTCCCCTCCGTCTTTGTCTCCCTCTCTCCCTCTCTCTCTCTCAGCCTCACCCCTGCAAGTGGGATGTCTTAAAATATTAACCGATCTGCTCCTCTCTTTTTTTTTTCTTTTTCTTTTCCACATATGATAGAAAACATACTTGTGAATAAGTCAGGAGCAGAGCTTGCTGGGGAGAGCAGCAAGACGGATAAACAACATAAGACAAACAACACCACAGAAGAAATGGGGAAGGAGAAAAGAGGCAGAGGGCTTTACAGCCTTCCTTCAGCTTATCTTCCAAAATCACTTTTATTTAGTCGCTTTCCCCATTTTTCTCTCATGTTGCGTTTATTTTCCTCATGCTAATGGGAGCCGCTTTGTTCGCTCAGGTGAATCTGAGTGTCAGTGGAACAGTTTGGTTCTGTGGCGGCGTTTTTGGGGGTATTTGGGTTCCCCTCCTCCTGCAGGCTGCCAAGCAGTGCGGCCTGCGAACCAGCAGATAAAACAGCGTTTGTGAAGTCAAGAAGCGCGCAGTTTTGTGTTCAGAGATTTGCAGTCGGCCGTGTTTGCAGTGCATGTGGGTGTTTGGTGTGTGTGTGTGTGTGTGTGTGTGTCCTCGGAGAATAGTTTGTGTGGTGGTGGGGGGTGACAGTGACAGCTGCAGAGGGGGGCCGGGAGGGCTGACTGCTCGCCGCCTGATAACGGGGGGAATCGCATCAGAGACACAAGAAGAAGAAGAAGAAGAAGAAGAGTGATAATTCTGCAGTGCAACATGAACGTCTCAGACGTGAAGCGAAGCGAGACGAGGATCAGGACAGGAACGCCGTTCGGTTCGGGTCGGAACCATAAAATGTCCCAGAAGTCATCGCGACCATTTTCATGTCATTTAATAATGCAAGAACACATTTTCAAAGATGAATAAACTTTAAATTCTAATGAACATTAACATTAAATAGCAATAGTAGTATTTAGCACATTCATAGAAGAATAAACAAAGTTATATACAAATAAAGTAAATTTAAAACAAAAGCAAAAGAAGAACAGCAGTAAGGAAAAGGATATAAATTACTATCCATGTTGGTTTTAGTAGCCTTTATCCAAAATAAATGAACAAAACAACAAACGAAATGAACAATAAGTTGAGTCCAAAGCGCCAGACTGAAGACTTTTATCTCCCATCTTAGTAGAAAAAGAGAAAAACTCATTTATTATGTAATTAATTGATCCATCGCCTTCCTGTGAAATTCCACTCATTAAAATCTCTTCACATTCTGGGCTTTCTCCCTTTCACTTGGATTCCCTCTGGTCCATTTTCACCGACCAATCAGAGAACAGAAGTTGTGAACGATGACATAAATATTCTGCCTGTAGTTTTTAGTGCAGGAAGTGAATGAAGCCGTTCAATCTGTGTTTTCTACTCTTCCAAATATTTAGTTAACATTAACAGCCACTTCATTCAGATCTCCACTTTTCTCTGGTTGTTTACATCGCAGGTAATTTCCGGTAAGCTTCATAGCGTTGCATGTCATGAATAAATGTTAGCGATTTGGTAAAAATTAAAACCTCCACGCCTCCAGGAAGCAATTGGTTCTCAATAACCGAGAGCCCAAATCGACTGGACAGAGAAAATAGACACGATGATGAAGACCTTCACCTGGTCTTCATCACACAACAAATCTTGATGCTCGATTCTGATTTTTTTTTTTCTTCCTGAAATCCAATTTTTTCTTGCATGTGTTTTTATACTAGTTAAAGCTGCAGTATGTAGCTTTTATAAAATATATGTTTTTTACATATTTGTATAATATGAGACAGATAATCTGTGAAAAGATTGATCTCCTCCGCCTTTTCCCTGAACTGCTATTACTGTCTGAAGAAATGCACCAACAACAACCAATCAGAGCCAGGAGGCGGGTTTTAGCACTGTCAATCATCCTCATGTACTCACTGACATCAGTGGCTACGCTAACAGACTCAGCATTCACAACAGGCTCTGCGCTGAGACCCCATCAAGCTTTCTATTTAGTTATTTGCCCAAATTTTTCATATCTGTGCTACATGAAAAGATTTTACAACGATGTGGAGGGAGTATTAATTTTCATATAAACTGTGTGCCAGATTATTTAATCCCATGTTGTTCTTCAGTTTAAAGTCCTTATTGGCATCTCGGCGCTCCAAACTTTCTTCTAAATACTGATCACATTTGTGCATTTTTCCTCTGGTATTCCCACATATTGTCTTTGGTTATCAGCTCCAAGTATTTGAAGTTTCAGAGGTCATGCTGTCATAACCCTAAAGTTTCTCTATCAAATTCACGTTAGGCTGAGCCACTTACTGAAACTTTAATCTGGCTTCAAATTCAAGTTAGAATATTAATTTAAACCTAAATCCACCAGATGTATGAAAAGTTTTGGGTTAAACTGAATGTCTGCGACAGACTTGCGACCTGTCCAGGTGACCTGTCCAGGTGACCTTTCCAGGTTAGCTGGAGAGGCAGCAGCACCTCCTGACCCCACTGAGGGACAAGGGTGTAAAGAAAATGGATGGATGGATGGATGGATGGATAAACTGAATGTAACTCTGTAGGTAGAATAATGAACTTGTTAGAATTGAGAAAAAAATGTGTAATAAATTCAAACTTGTGCACCAGACTGCACATAAAATCGTAGTTGGTCCATTTAATTCCTTTAAACCGAAACCTTTCCACTTAAAACAAATCAACCTCAGTTGCAGTTTTTCTAAGTTTTCCTTATAGATCCCTTCAGGTTTTGCTTTATGGAAATGATTTTTGGACAGATTTCAGTGTTTATGGTGAGATGGTTGTTTGGAAGATCAAGTGTCTTTGTTTGGAGCTCAGCCTGTAGGATGTGATGGTTCTTATATTCTCATTGCAGAACAATCTACATACACAGCTTGCTACACTTCCTAATATGCTCTAAAATGTTTTACTTTGTTCTTTTTTCTAAATTAAAACTGTCATGAAGCACTTTTTGTTCAGGAACGTCAGGTTGCAGGAATTTGCATGACAAAAACTCATCCGATGCAGCTGAAGTGAAACCATTTCCCATTAAATCCATTCCTGCAGCCTGATACATGCAGGGCTGATGTTACATCTTTCCTGATGTAACATCAGCCCCCTCCACTCCTTAATTATTCATATTTTAGTAATACAATCCAAGTTAGCAGTTCAAACATTAGTACATAATAAAACTCCCGAGGCTTCGCTTTTAATTTAATTCCTCCGTTTAAATTAATTTTGGGGCATGCTTGTGCTTTTAGCTTGTTCCTCCGCAGAGGGGGGAGGCGGGGGAGGAACAGCGGCGCGGGTGGGGCGGGTAGAGGAGGTGGAAGAGACGGAGGAGGAATCGGCTCAGGGAGACAAATCTCCTGCAGGTGGAGCAGCAGCAGTGCAGGTGTTTGCATGAATGATACTGGAGAAAAGATCCAGACAGAGAATAAAAACGCTTTAAAACAAAATCAGTCACTTAAACAGACACGGCTAAAAGCAATGCCGCCATACTTACATGTTCATTACATGCTTCAGCCTTCAGTTATATGAAGCATTTTCAAGTTATGGCATCAAGTTTTAAGGAAACTTTTAAACCTTCGTCGTATAGAGTTGGGTTTTCATTCTATTAAGGCAGATCTTTGTTGGTCTTGATCAATAGTTCTCAAAGCTCTTTATTTGTCTTCAATCACTCTTCTAGTTCTGTCTGTGAACTTGAATGACTTCATGCTGTGCTGGGTTTTCAAAAATTAGAAAACAGATTGTCCAAATATAGAAATGTTTTCAAAAATGGGATTAAAGGAACTTCAAAGAAAACCTAAAACTGGATCTGAGAGACGCTTCAGTGTTCAACTGATCATTATATGTGATCTAATAAAACCTACCAGCTCTTAGTAGACATGACTTTATGCTTGCAAACCTCAGATCGACAGATTAAAGTACCTATTGACATACAATATAAGTATATTTGATGCTAAAGCTGTGGAATAATGTCAAATTATTACCATCTATAGCTCAGGTTTTAGCATTGACACAGACATCAGATTCAGCTGCAGTAGATTAGGGATTTATTTTATTTTTCAGATTAGATCAGATCATAGTTTTAACAAAGGTAAAAAAAATAACAAAACAATAAAAAGTTACCTTCTGCAGCTTTAATGTGGATTTATTATGAACTTTTGAGTAGAAAAGTTTTATAAATATAAAAAAGATGCAAAAAACCCATAGAAATTTATTCTGGTGAATTTTATAAATCTTTATATGAAACTAAGTTAAATTAGACTAAACTTGGATAAGATAACATCTGCTAAATTAAGCTAATTTCCAGCAAGACAATGTAGGCAAACATTTAGCTAAGCTAAGTTGAGCTAATTAGATGCTAAGCTACAATAAGTTAACATAAACAAAGCTAACTTAAAGCAACATAAGCTAGCATATATCAGTGCCTTGTTTATGTAGGATAAGCTAATGTCAGTCATTAAACTACTGGGCATGTTGTATCTGCTACAACCCGAGATGTGAACATAATTGAGGGTTTGAATGTAGATCTTCCCAAAACTAAAACAAGTTAAGTTACATTTTTAGCTACATTTAAAATGTATTTAACCCTGAGGCTACCCTATGCTAAGCTAAATCAAGCTAAGATCAAACAAGCTAAGCTAAACTAGCTGTTTTAAAGCGTAACGACATTTCACTCTTTTTCTGTTTCAAGGTCAATTCTTGCCGTTTCTGGGTAAAAAAATGTGAACTTAGTCCAACACTTCTTATTTTTTTACAGTATTTCTGTCTGTTTCAAAATAAGAAAAGAGATGGCTGATTTTGTATGCTAAGTTTTCAGTTAGTAGCTAAACTTGTTGGAGCTAAAATCTCATTTAGACTATTATATTTCAGATTTTTCATGTTTTCCATTCAGCTAAAAAAACAAAAAAAAACAAAAACAGGCTTTTTGGCAGACTGCTGGCAACAAGGAGCTTAAAAATCCAACCTATACTCAGTTCTTTGCTAAATTATAAATGCATCGACACAGCAGTGGCTCATCCCTGGAGCTAAGGAACCTTTTTGTACCTGAATGAGTCAGAGGTCAAAATAGAAAATAAGATTTGGCTGCTTACAAGGAAAAAAGGATTTGTAGCCTCTCCGTGATCTTCTCTATTCCAGCCGTTCCTGCTACATGTTGATGTGCCTCTGCCAAGGCATTTCAGTCAGTCTGCATATTATTGTGCAAACATTGTGACCATTGAGAAGAAATCAGTTATTTCCATTCACACTTATTCTGTCTAAGAAACTGTGTACCCTGACATTAATGTCTGAAAGAGTTTATATTTTGGTAAGATTTTAGTCTGAGCTACCAGTTCTCAGATGTTTCCATTTCTCCTCGGCGTCTCGTTTTACCAGACATCCTGCATTCTGTTCATGTTCCTGTTCATTTGTGGTTTAATTTCTTGTTTTTATGTAGAAGTTGCAGTGAAGAGGAAGGTGTGTGTCTTTGTCTGCGTGGCGTTTTAGCCTAAAAACCCTGCTTTGTTCCCCAACCACACGCCTGCCCTATACCTGCGCGCACACAGAATCGCAGCTCAAAGGTTGCTAGTTGTAATTACGGGACCCCCTGGTCTTACTCTCGCTCCGTCCCGTCGACCTCTCCCCCTTTGATCTTGCTTCTTGTCACACACAGATTTTTTCCTCCAACTAAATCCATCTTTGTTTCTTTCTTTGCACCCCTCCCAGTGTGTTTGAGCACTCCTTTTTGTTGCAGACGCTGTGGGGTCTTTAATTCACATGAGCCTCTTTTCTGGCCGGTTTGCCTCAAAACCCCTGCTTCTCCTGCAACGTATTGATCCCAACACTTAGGAATATTCCCCTCTTGACTTACCCTGACACTGGAATTAATGCTGAAAACATTTCAACATGCAGTGAAATGTTTGTAATGTTGTTGCACTGAATGAAAACATAACATTTTGCAGGATTTTTGTTTATTACTAGCAGGGAGATTAAGGGATATTTAAGTAATACAACATATATCATTAAAAATGAAATATGGCATACCAAAATAAAAATATAAAAATTAAATAAAGAATATAAATATATATAAAAATAAAATGGTGATTTAAATTTATTTTAAATGAAATAAAATGAATGAAAAATACAAATTTAATTTAAAACATATAAACATACCATAAAAACAAAATTTTGTGGATTAAAAAAATATATAAAATATTGAAATAAAATGAATAAAAATATAAAAATGTTATTAAAAATAAAAATATACACTACAAAAATAAGCTGCATTTAATATTCATACATTATACCTTTGCTTAAGCTAACATCCAGTTTCCGTTGACAGTTATTCTCTATTCTACAACATTTATTTACACGTAATACTGACGAACTCCTTCAGACTGCATGAACACAGATAACTGTAATCAGGGCTCAAGCATTGGAGTGATGATGTTTAATGCATGTTTCAGAGCAGTAAGAGGCGGTTGGCTTTAAGTTAAACTAACAGGCGGTGGATTGCTGCATTCACGGGTTTTTCTGCAGAACTTGAATCCAAATTATTATTCATGTTTCTTGTGTATTTTGGGAAAATGAAATGCATTAATTTTCTTTGGCTCCGATTGGCTTTGCACTTTAAGAGGAAGACTGTTAGATTCTGTGGTACAGTGCAAAAACACAAAACGTTACCAAGTACCTTAGTTTCTACTGCAAATATCTTAGTACACTTGAAATAAGATAAAACTAACTTACAAGTGAGGCTTTAGTAAGATCTAGGTTCTTGGTTTTACGTCAAAAAATCCTTAATATTGATTAAAAGTATTAGCTTCACTGCCAGATGGTTTCACTTATAACACGACATTTTTCCCATCTTCTAAGTGAATTAATTTGCCAGTTGAACTAGAAGTTTTTAATAAATATTAAGGAATAACCTAAATCAAGATCCTGCATCTTGCTAAAAAAGTTACTCTAAGTTAGTTTGGTCTTAATTCAAATGTCTTCAGATATTTGCATGAGAAATGAGACCTAAAGCTCTTGGTAATGTTTTGTGTTTTTGCAGTGTAGTTGTAAGATGATTGTGCATATTAATGTATATTAAGACATATTTTCACTATTAAAATACCCAGTTATTGTGTAGACATCCAAATGTTTCTAACCTTGGCTGAGCTTTTTAATGGCTTCTGATCTGAAAAATGTTTCTGACCCACACGGTGTAGCCCGGTTTGTGCTCTCCAGAGGAACCTCCCTGGTTCTGCCTGCTTATTTTTGCTGTAGTTGTCATTATTTCGTGCCTGTGAGTGTTTATGCAGATTACTTTCTGGATGCTGCGTGCATCCCAGTGTGCGTTCTCCCTCTCCTTGCCTCCTGCCGTCTGTGCCTCTAATCCCTGAGTGTGTCAGTAATGGCAGGTCCAGGTGTTCTGCACCGCTCCGTACCGCCCCCGGGGGACGTCTCTTCCATGTGTGTGTGCATGTTCTCCTCTCATCGGGGGGTTTAGGAGCTGTGAGTGAGGGGGCTGTCCAGGATCCCGTCCTCCAGAAGGGAGAGGAGGGGAGGGGGAACGTTGTGCTGGAGGTACCCGCCTTTCACAGCTTGCTCTCGGGCCTCCCTTGGGCCCCAGGCCCCCCTCTACTGGTCTCCCCCAGGACTTCAGCAGCCTCATTGCCCCGCTTGTCTCTTTCCCCCTCTCGTTTTCTCTCCTGATCTCCGCTCAGATTCTGCTCTTGCTGCTGCACTGCAAAAACACAAAAGTAGTTTTGGTTGAGTTTCTTGTACAAAAATCTTAAAATACGACAAAACTAACTTGTAACTTTTCAGTGAGATTTAGGAACAGATCTGTCGCAATGAGCAATTAATCAAGTAACTGCATGATAAATTCAAAGGAACTAAATAATTTCGATTTTCATGATTTATCGTTTTTCTCTTTTCTCTCTTTTCTACCAAAAACTGGATGATAAAAGTCTTCAGCCTTTTAGTTTGGTCTCAACTTTGTTGAAGGACAGCAATTCATTTTATTCATTGTTTTTTTTGTTTGTTTATTTTGAATATTTAAAATGTCTTCCTGTTCCAGTGTTAAATGTTCATTAGAATTTAAAGTTTATTCATCTTTGGGATGAATAAACTTTAACCATTACCATTTTATTACTTGAAAATGGCCTCAAACCAAAAATATTATCGTTTATCGCAATAACTTCAGGGACAATTTATCTATAACTTTTTCATCAATATTAAGGAATCATTTACTTAAAACAAGCTCCTGAAAAGTTAGTTTTGTCTCATTTCAAGTCTACTAACATATTTTTCCCTAGAAACTGGATCAAAATTACTTGGAAAGTTTTGCAGCGTTTGGAGCAGAAATGTTTTGAAGTGGGATGAAACATTCTGGATGTTTTGATCGGATGGCAGCAATCAACTCCCAGTGATTAGAAAAATGCTTCTTTTAATGAAAATTTTAAATAATTCTGTCCTGAATCGCTCTGTAGTTTGCAGTTTGCATCCATGTCTTTTCATCATGAACCTATTTGTAATCAGGACAGGAATCAAACTTTGTTCTATAACTGGTAGAACCATTTGCCATTAAATTCAGCCTCATTTTATATCTGCTTTACCAGATTTAGTGTTTTTGCGCCGTGTGCAGTCGACCCGCTGAAACAAACACGGCCTTTGCAGGTTTTGCAGCTCGACTTAAAACCTGTAAAGAAAAAAAGTTAACCTGCTGATGATGGTGTGTCTCTCCTCTGAACATTAAGCTGCAGCTGCTTCACTTATTTATAAGTGAAGACGTGTGTGTTAATGCCGTTTCATTCATCAATCAAAACCATTTCTCACAGAGAAAGTGTGTTTTAAAATAATCTGAACCTTCATTACCAGCACAAATAACGCTAAGAAGTGAACCAGCGCCGGGTAATGCTAACTGTGAGTGCTGTCGCAGAGAAGCGGGACCTTTAATAGCTGGAAAACGCCTCAAACGTGTGTGTGTCCGCTGGATGAGCGCTGCGTGTGTGTGTGACTGGGGTGAGCGTGTTTCTGGGTTAGTGAGCGGTCTGCTCGTCCAGCAAACCTCATTCTTATAAATAGATGATGTAGCCGGCGGCGTGCACACAATGGGATGGCTGCTGAGTGTGTGTGTGTGTGTGTGTGTGTGTGTGTGTTGGCATGATGTTGTTGTTTATTTAACACTCCTGCCTGACAGCTGGTTCTCGTTTCTCAGCGAACAAACAGCAGAAACAAAGACGGACAGAGGCAGAGAGAGGGATAGGTGGGAATAAGCTTCCACATTGGGAATTGAACCAGCAACCTTTGTAGGTTTAGCTGCAGCGCCACATGTTTGGTGTATTTACAGAGGAAGACAGCAGAGATGAAGAGTCTGTTGAAAACTTGATGAGGGGAAACAGAGGCCAGCTTTTTATTTTAGTGAGTAATTTACATGCAGAGGTGGAAATACTCTGGACTTTGTTGGGTTTGTGTGTCTGAATTTTGTTTTCTTTAGTTTATTTACTGTTGAAATTGGTGCAGATGAGATTGGAAATGAATCAAAAATGAAGCTCCGTTTGGAAATCACAGGAGAAAGATGGAAAAATCCTCAAGAAGACGGTCAGTTTCCATTGCAAATGTCCTGAAAATGTTTTTGATATTCTGTTAGTGCCTAAAAAAACCATAATTTTGCAATTGTGGTGTTTCCATTAAATAAGACATGCACTTAAAATCACACCTGATTAAGTTTATTCATTAAAAATCATTTCTAGTTCCACTGGCAGAATATTTCACTCAAGCAGAAAATGTTTTAGATAATCTGCAAGTTGAAGTAGAACCTTTTCTAGCGTCATCATGGTGATTTTGCACTGCAAAACACTAATTCTTACCACTTACCAGTGTTTTTGGTGTAGTTTCAAGTGCAAATATCTTTATGTTTGAAAGCAGTCAAAACTACACTCGAAGCTTTTCAGCAAGATGTCCACACTCCTTTTATGTCACATGTTTCAAACTCGAGGCCCGTGGGCCAAATCTGGCCCGCCATACCTTTTTATGTGGCCCTCCAGATTCCAGACTAAACACTAAATGTGCTTAAATATCATGTTATCAATCAAATTAATGCAGTTTGTATCTGTTTACTGCCAAATTATATCAATCAGTCCCTCCAGTTTCTTGAGACTTAAAATAAATAAGCGCAAATATTGCATATATTGCCACAAACACTTGGATTTTTATTGCTAAAGATCACTAAAAAAAATAACGAAATCCTGGAGGGACTGAAAAGATGTTCAGTAAAATTATTTAAATGTAAGGATTCATTGATATTGTTACAGTTTTGTGAACAGATTTTATCAATACATTCTGGCACAACCGGCCCTTTAAGAGGCTTCATGATCTTGATTTGGCCCAAAACCAAAATGAGTTTGACATTTCTGTTTATGTCAATAATCCCTAATGTTGATGAAAAAGTAAAATTTTCACTGGCAGATTATTTCACTTGTAAAACAGGAAAAATGTTTTGTGATAAGTAAAATAATCTGCCAATGGAACTAGAACTTTTTCATCAACATAAAACACTTATTGACTTAAAACAGGCTCCTACTGCTGAAAAGTTAGTCTTATTTCAAGTGCACTCAGATATTTGCACTTGTCGTTTCCAATCGTTGCAGGTTTTAAATCCGATGTTGCAGCTTCTCATGTTCTCTTCCTTGTTAAAACTTTTGTTCTTTTTTGTTTAATTTTGATATGTCAGGACAAACTTGTCATCTGTCTGCCCACCCCCATTCTTAGCCCCCTGCCCCTAACCTTCTGCCCTCCAACAAATTTTGCACACACACACAAACCCACTCCGGCCATATGGTGCAGTTGGCGCCCAAAAGCAGCCGGACCCATTCCCAGGGCAGGAGGTGAGGGTCCCTGCAGTCTGCACAGAGTGTACCAATGCATGTGTTCGCCTCCTCGAGGGCCGGGCCCCGGCCAGCCTGCCGCATCACTGATCTCTCACTTATTTATTTTCCTGCACTTGTCCCGATGGACTGCCTCCCGTCTGAGCTGCAGCGGAGGATTCTGGAGTCCTCCAGAGTCGTGTTTGTGAACCGTTTCACCCCGTGCAAAACCTCACTGTGAATGCATGTCGCGTGCATCCGAAACCATTCACCAGGGTTCAACTCCATTTACTTTTATAGAGCCAATTCAATGCTCTTTACAAAATAAATGTCAGTTCATTTCAGTTCAGTCATTTACATTCCAGTTGATCCTAGTTATCAAACAGAACAGTATGCTCAATTTATTATTCAAAGTAGTTTAAAGTTTTCATAGCTGCGGTATCTCAGGACAAACTAAGCCAATCTTAACTATATGCTTTATCAAAAAGGAAACTTTAAACCTGCACTGCAAAATCACAAAATCTCACTGAGCCTTGATTGTCTAGTTTTCTAGTATAATGACTTAGAACAATTGAAATAAGAAAAACTAACATAAAGGTAACTTTTCAACAAGATATAAGAGCTTGTTTTAAGTCATTAATTCCTTAATATTGATGAAAAAGTTTTTTTTCCACTAGCAGATTATTTAACTTAAAACTTGGAAAAATGTCTTATTAGCAAAATAATCTGCCAGAGAAACTCGTAGTTTTTTATTTTGATCAATATTAAGTAGTTATTGACCACTAAATCTTGCTGAAAAGCTACTTTAAAGTTAATTTGGTTTTCTACGAGATTTTTACTAGAAAACCTGGGAACATTTTGTCTTTTTATAGTGTAGTCTTAAAATTGGAGTTTCTTCCTCACTGCCTGAAACTGGGAGCTGATGACTAAAGGATCTACTTTTGGAAACCAGCAGCAAACCTGCAGCCAGAGAGCGAAGCGCTCCGTTAGGAACCAGTCAGGTCTGTGATGTTAGATGAATCTGATTCTATATGTTGTTCTTCATATGGACTCTGCAGCAGAATGAATTTGCATCCCTCTGCAGCAGCAGAGAGACGACACAACAGGTAGTTTCAGCCAAACAATACGACTTGTCAAAGAAGCCGTCCTACTGCGCCGGTTTCATTATGCATGGCAACCAATAAGCTGCTCTTAGCTTTCTGGTTGCCATGTGAACTCATGGTAATCAGGCGGCCAGGTAGGGATCATTCTTCTGTTTTCTTGTCAGTTCTCTGTGTGCAGCATTTGAAAAAAACCTCGGAGTGTTTCGGTGCAACGAGAGCCGATGGGTGGCTCATTATTCCTGTCATTTATTGTCACTGGTGGGAGATGACTTTGGTTACATCTCCTTTGTTATTTTGCATCAAACGGAAATAAGAGCCTTCAACACTCTCTTAGAAATAAAGATTTCCAGTAGCAGCTCTTTAAATTCAAAGAGCTGTAATTTCGCAATATATTAAGGAGGCTTTTCAGCGTGAAGCTCGACAGAAGGAGGCACTATATGGATACTTTATCCCTATTTATTCAGTATAGAACATTAAGTTGCCCCCTTTTACGTGTTTGCATGTGCAAGTCTGTGCAAAACAGTGAAAGCCAGAATGAAGCCAAGGGTGGAAGTTGTTTTTCTGCCCCCTGTGGCGAGTCTGGGGCTGCATGTGTGCACGCCTGGGGCAGCCTGGGGCCATCGGAGGGAGCCTGGGGAGCAGAGGGAAGGAGGGATAAGGCCCTGGTGAACGGAGGGATGGAAGGTCAGCAGGGGTCTTTCAGGGAAAGGTGCCCGTCTGGGCCGAGGGCCAAGCAGAAAGGTGGGACGGAGAGTTGGATGGATCAGGCGCGGAGGAGGAGGATTAAAATAAGATCAGACATGACGCCTTTAAAACGGCACAGGGTTAGCTTTAACCTAAAATTTCAGTTTAACCTTCGTAGCTGTTCATCGCACGTTTGCAGCGCTCTTCGTTTAGGTTGTTAATTGAGATGTTGCAACACATAGCTGCAGGTTGTCGGCAGTTTTAACTCTTGTAGCAGCAGCTCTGGGACGGGAAAACCTTTTTGCTGCAACCAGCTGAGCTCCTTTGATTCAAACATCAAAGCAACAGAGAGGAAACATGACATAGATAGACAGTGTTTCCATTCCAGGCGCTTTGCAGACAACGCTATGCTGATGTTCAGCTTCAGACCGGCACTCAGGCAAACTCAGAGAGGAGATACAATCCTGAGGATGTCTGTTTTTGAAGCTTCTGCCTTGCCTGGAAAATGTACTCAAATACCTGGAATATTTCCACATTTTGTCACATTGCAACGAAAAAACCAGAGAGTATTTTTGTTGGGTTTTAGGTAGTGGATCATTGGAAAGGGGGAAGAAGATGATGCATGCATCCATTTGTATCATTACTTTTAGTGTTATATTAAATTAGTAACCAGAATCCAATAGGGTGCGATTCAATGTTTTCAAGTCTTGTTTAATTTGGGACCAAAATTTCAATATTTGTTACATTTTCAGCTGCTGTGGTTCTCTTTCCCACAGCACTGTGGTAAATGAATCTAACTGAGATAAAACTACTTGAAAAAAAACAGTTCCCCTCCTCGCCTGTGGGGGCGCTGCACCAAGAACCACTGAAGGAAATGACATGACAACCTCTGATGAAGACACAGTGGGTTTCCTTAAACAAAAATGGCATCAGATTTGAGGGGTTGCAGGGTTTCTCTTTCGTCTTTGGTAGAAAACAAGTCATTTCTCCCACTAGGTTTGGTTTTGGTTCTATTTACCCAGAATGCTCTGCGCTGTAGTCCGCTTCCTAGTTCAGGAACGGTCTCCACTCTGATTGGCGTTCACATATGGATTCACACAACACCAGAGTTTGATTAGCATTCACACTTCCCCAAACAAACCGGACTAAACCTCAGCATTTCTTCTATTTTCCAAAGATGCACTGCTTTGTTTTGCTGTTGGTGATAAAATCCTGGTAAAAGTCGCTGCAGGTTCCGAGTTTAACGCGACAAAATGTGTGTCGGGTTTTGACGTTATGGCAGGTGGCGCTAAAAGAGCGACTGATCAGCGTGTGTGAGGCTGTTTCCTCCACGTGTTGCCTCGCTGTCTGGCCTATTAGAGACTCACTCAGTGTGTGTGTGTGTGTGTTGTTTCAGGTAGACGCAGGCGGTCCGTTCTTTTTTATCCCCGACCCCTGGCTCTCTCTTCTTCTCCCCGCTTTCATCCCCCCCTCATCTTTCCCTCTTTTTTCCGAGTTCAGAGTCCGTCCATCTGGAGCATCTCCCCCTCTTTCCCTCTTCTCCTCTTTCCTCCCCCCCTCCCTCGGTCCCATCCAGGCCGAGACAACGGGGGTGAAGGCCAGAAACTGCCGGAGATGTGGCGATACGGAGTGCAAGACGTGGACGCTGTAATGAGTAGCAACATGAAAGATGACGGAGGGAGGGAGGAAGATGAAGCGGGAACGGAGCGGTTGGGTTTTCAGAAGAACAGAAACAGGAGGAGGAGGGGGGACAGAGCTTCATTTTCCCAACACTTTCTCCTGCTAACCTATCCATCAGCGCTCCTCCTGGAGGACCCTTCTCTAATTTAACTTTTCATTGAGCGTTTCCCCGCTCCCGCCTCCTCCCGGCCCTCCAGTGTCTCCCAGTTTGCCGTCCGGCCTTGTCTTGCCAGGTCCCCTCGCGGCCGACCGACAAAGGCGCCGTTAAAAAGCCGTGTGATCCTCCATTTTAGCGCCAGCCACGCTAGTCAGAGGATTAGGCCTCTTTAATGACGCTAATCTCCCTCCCCTCCAACCCACCAACCCGCTCTCCCCCAAATCTCTGCAGGCCGACTCTGCTGCCTCTTCACCCCATTTTCCCACCTCAGAGAACCTTGAGCTTCCCGTAACGATCCAGTTTTCTGTCTTCTTGTGTCCCGTCTTTAGGAATTTCGGATATTCCTTCTGTTTGAGTCAGTTGGAGTTTAAACACTTCCACCTTGTCATGCAGCCAGCAGGGGGTGTCTGGATCGGCCTTTTATAGACAATTTTTACTGTTGTGCCGCCTTTTCTCTGTGCAGATGCTTCATTTATGGGTTTCACTTTGTTGCAGCTGTTCAAATTTATCGCTAAAAATGTCTTTTTCCACTTGCAGATTATTTCACATGTGCA
>NW_015113549.1:125370-128854 GCF_001443285.1 Poecilia latipinna | reverse complement strand
CATTCTTCTTGATTGTGCAGGAACCTCCACTTCTGCTTTTCAAATATGTGTTGTTGTATAACTGTGCATCGGTTTGCAGCCATTTTCATTTGTGAGTGTAAACGTTGAGTTGGGGGGCGTGGCCAGCAGCAGCTTATTTGGATTTAAAGTGACAGGAGACCCTAATGGCCCATAATGGGCAGAACTGAGCAGACTTAAATCTCCTTATCGAAGAATGACTTTGTGTAAAAAATGTGATGAACGTGTTTTATAGAGACCATAGACATATCCTAACCTGTTTAAGGAAGCCTAGCAGGTCACCTTTAATGTTGATTTAGTGACTGGAGTCCAAACACGCCCCATCATCAGCCCTCCACCTCTGTGTTTAGATGTTTGCTTAAGTCCGTGAATTTATTTTAGAGCCTTGTTTTAAGGCTTCATGTTTGTGTTCCTTTAGCCTGATTTTTGAGCTCAGTGCCCCCTGCAGAGTTATATTTGCTCATCCCAGTGCCTTCATTTCTCCCAGCATATTTTAATCAAACAAATCTGTTTTCGTCGCCTCTCTGCACGCTGTGATGCAGCTCCCACTGAAACTTCACTGCAAAAACACAAAATCTTACCAAATATTTTTGATCTGGTTTTAGTTCAACTATCTTAGTCCACTTGAAATTAGACAAAAATAACCTACAATTAACTTTTTAGCAAGATATAGAAGCTTGTTTTAAGTCAGTAAATTCTTAATATTGATGAAAAATATTATCAGTGAAATAATCTGCCATTACAACTAGTACATTTTTTATTAATATTAAGGAATTATTTTCTTAAAACCATAAATCTTGTTGATAAGTTACTTATTAGTTATAGTATTTACTTATATTTGCTCTAGAAACTATTACCTATTATGTTATGTTAAGTGTATTAACTACACTTAACATAAGACAAAGCAACTTTTCTGAAAGATGTAGGAGCTTGATTTGTCAATAATCCCAAATTATTGATATAAAAGTATAAGTAAAATAATCTGCCAATATTATAGTATGTAATATGGCAAAATGTCTTGTTCCGCTGGCAGATTATTTCATAACAAGTAATTTTTTTATCAATATTTTAGGATTATTGACCTAAAAGCTCCTCTATCTTGCTGAAAAGTGACTTCTAAGTATTTTTTTTCTTGTGTAATAAAATATTAGCAGTAGAATTTAGACAAAAATTCTTGGTTAGATTTTGTGTTTTTGCAGTGTTCTCTGCTTCTCTTCTGTCTAATCTGACATTTCCTCCTTCCTCCATCCTGCCACTCCAGCGATTCTCTCTGTTTTTATTTGTTTTCTGGCTTCACTGATGCGACACTCAGATAACGCAGACGCTGCTCTCCTTTACATTTTCCAGGCGAACGTTAAATATCTTCGCTGCGCTGCTGCGGGGCGCACAAAGAGAAACAGAACAATATCAAGCATAATTCAGCCCGCTCTTTTGTTGCATCCAATCCATTCTGAAGTGTCTATTAAAGGAGCTGTGGCCTTTCTGTCGCCTCCGTGCACGACTACGCCGGAGGGGGGGAGAGAGAGAAAGAGGAAAAAAAGAGCAGTGCATAATCTGGTATGTCTGACAGATAAAGGGAGCGAGTATCGCCATCTTTCCACTCTGTTCTGCTCATCTCCTAATCGTTTTTCTGACGTTTCAATCTGCCAAGGCCCTAATGAAAATATGATGAGGCGGATCTGCGGTCCTCGGGGATGGAGGGGAGGGATGGAGCGAGGGATGGCTGCAGAGGGAGGATGAAGGGAGAGAAAATACACTCTGTCCTTATTTCCGGGCTCCGGTGGGGATACATAGTTCTTGGAGCTTTCTATTTAGATGTTGCCACTGCAGGAGCGCATCTCTCTCCCTCTTTCTCTTCCTCTCTTTATCTCTGCCATCCTCATTTTTTTATGTATATTTATGTATGAATGTTTGTGTGTGACTAGGATAAATGTGTTTATTTTTTGATTATATCCTCCTATGAACTCCCACAGGCTTCTCCCTTTTGCCATCCAAGAAACATAAGACTTCTCCTTAATCATCCCACTTCGCCCTGCTTTACCCTCACTTTTCCTCTTTTTTTTTATGATCCTGCAGCTGTGAGTTAAACAACGCCTCCCCCTCCCTCCTTTCCTCTAGATGGCGACGATGACCCCGCCGGCCTGTCCTGGGTGCCCTCCTCGCCCTCCAGCAAGGACGTGGCGTCGCCCTCCCAGATGCCCGACGGCTGCTGCGACCTGGGCATGGCCACCGGCGGCGAGGAGGAGGGCGGCGCCGGCCTGCCGTACCCCTGCCAGTTCTGTGACAAATCCTTCAGGTATCTCCTCCGCATCTGGATCCCGCTCATGAATATCTGGGTGCTCATAAATAAGCTGCAGCCGCTTCGCTGTTATTTCCATAATAAAGTGGAACGCTAAGGCAACAGTAAAGGGAATGAGGTGAATACATTTCTCACCAGCGTCTCCGGAGACTCAGTCAAGAGCCATTTTAAGAACAGCTGTCTTACACACACTCCAGAGTCATCATCATTATTATTCCCCGTATTAATCGTTCTGCCGAGCTCACCTCCTTCTGTCATTCTTCAACACTCACGCCCTTGTTCCGCCGCGCAGAAGCAGCTAAACCCCTTCAACTTCTCGCACATTTAATGACATTTAATGGATTTTACTGGGATTTAAGCTGACAGATAAACTCATAATAATTATATATTTTAAATTTATCTACTTAAAAAGCACACAGATAAACTAGGTGTGAATTTGCTTGCAGCCCTGCTTACTTGGATACCCCTAAAGAAAATCTAGTGTAAATAAATGTACAGCTGTAGAAGAGAATCAGGGACACTGAAAAAAAAAACTAATTCAGACTCTAATCTTTTGAAATCAAAAGCAAAAATAAAAAAAGTAAGAATTCTAAAAAAAAAATTACTTTAATCTCAGTAGTCTGATAATTTTTGAAAAGAACAAAAATAATTCTAAACTTAATCTCAGACTTTTTTCTCAGAATTTTCACTTTAGATTTCAGAAGATTTAAGTCAGACTTTTGAGAAACAATCAGAATTTTTACTTTGATCTTAGAACACAGAGCAAATTCAGACTTAATTCTCAGAATTCTGATTTAGGCTGAGAATTCTGAAACTAATTCTAGAATTCTGATGAAAAAAATTATAAATCTGAAGTTAAAGTGACAATTCTGAGATTTATCAGAATTTTTTTCAGTGTCTCTAATCCTCTTCTGTAAACGTTATTAGAGTTTATTGTGAAGTTTACAGCAGATTTGAGTTATGAAACAATTTTCCAAGCTTTAAACATTTAAATAAATCAGCCAAGAGACTTATGGGAACTCTGGAGGAGCTGCAGAGATCCACAGCTCAGGTGAAACGTAGCTATTAGAAATATTTGCAAGGAATTTTCCTCATTATATCCCTTCCAAAAACAAAAAAAAAAAAAAAAAAAAAAAAAAAAACTTAGGTTTAAAAAACTTAAAAAAC